>NW_020940360.1:2422077-2432814 GCF_900497805.2 Vombatus ursinus
TTGTATTCCAGACCCACCTAATTCTACTATTATAATCATTCCCTTAAAAACAGCAGCAAAAAGCACATGTTTTGGTTGAAGCTTACTTTTTTTTTATTGTTCCCTTAAATTAGAGAGAAGACATTTAAACCAATGAGCAAGTATTTCCAAACCTTTTTTGCTCTCTGTCATTGCATTTTCAGTTCAGCTCAATAGAAGAGCTACTCGAATCTTCTTTCATATTTTAAATTCTAAGTTTTATTTTTTTAACCGTCTCCTTTGAAATAATTACTTGAGGGATTGTGGTTCTCTATTCAATAAAAAAGAGACTGTTCCATTTTTTTTTTGTAATTCTAAAGGTCATTTCTCTATAAGAACCAAAAAGGGATATTTATTAGTAAATAAAATAAAATATTTCCTCCAACTTATACATTAAATAATGGTGTTGCCCATCTCTCTATATGGACATTATAGAAGGTGTGTTTGTGAACATATATGTGTTATGTTGCATATTATATAATATAGAATAATATAAAGTACATTTTAAAAACTTTGGTTAGTTGTTCTTTTATTTCTCTTCCCACTCCTGTTCAGCAACACACAAACAATTCTTCCCCTCTTCCCACTGAGAAAGAACTTAAAAATCCTTAGCCTTGCTGGGTTTTGTTGTCATTGTTATTAAAAGGGTTTCTGTTCATACTATCATAAATTTAGAGTTGGAAAGGACCTTAGACACCGATGACTCCAACCCCCTCATTTTACAGATAAGGAAACTGAGGTACAGAGAAGCTAACTGACTTCCCCAGGCTCACACAGATAGTAAGATTTTGAGGCAAGATTTAACCCAGACATTCACTATCTACTATCCCATTCTAACTATCATCATAACGTTATTTAAAAATCTCTAAGAATAACCTCAGTTCAGCCTAACCCAAGGCATGAGGAAAGCAGGTCCATAAGCTCCTATTGCTTAGAGAAATATTTACTAGCAGGTACTAAATGTAGTTAAAGAGATTACCTGCTAAGTATTATAACAAATGAGTTTTTATGTATCTATATACATATATAGACACACACACACATCTATACACCTCTATGTGTAAACTTTATTGCCTGAATGATTTTATTTAGAAAACCTTACCCATTAGGATATATTTCCTGTCTTGCTAGGTTTTTGGTAGCTACTAAATTTTTACAACCTGCAGCAATGTGTTGGACAGTCTTTACTATTTCTTGTGGTAATCTACATTGATTTCTATGTAAACAGTCATAAAGGATAAAGCTTCTGTAATTTCTAGTCTTGAATTGCCATCATAAACTCGCCTAATTCCATAAACAAATCCATATGATTCAGTCATTTATTTGATGCTTCTCTGTCCACATATTTTTGGTTGAGTTCATATGGATGTCATCCATGAAGGGCCCCTTGATTCCATTCTTGGATCTTAGCCATTTCAAAGGCTGTATCTGGAGGCAAATGATTTTTGCTTATATTTGACAAATCCAGTGACCTCTACCTGTTAACATTGTTATTACTCAGTAAAGGGATGTTGCTTGTACCAGAAGTATTTCCACAAGTTTTGAAAATTTATCATGTGCTCTAAGAATGTCTATTGATATGCGTCTTCCTTTTCAATGAAGACGAACATTCCTCCTTTTTTGCACTTTTAGGGAATGATTCTGTACTAAACCTTAGATTTATATACCACTTTCAGGTTTGCAAAGCTCTTTGCCAATGTGATCTCATTTTATCCTTACAGCAACGCTGGGAAGTAGGTCCTCTTAGGAGCTTAAGTGATTTGCCTAGGGTTGCATAAATAATAAGTGTCAGGTGTGTATGTGTGTGTGTGTGTGGGGGGTTAATGTTGGGGGGTATGGGTTGAATTAAGGTTTTCCTTATTGCAGGTCTACATTGTGCCTCCTAATTGCTACAATGATGTATTTCATTAATATTGTTAAGGTTTTTGGTAGAATACTTTCCAAATATGTTATGGTCCATTTTATGTTTCCTAATGTATGTATTATTAATATTAATCATATCAAATAATTAATATTAAAGATGATATCATTTCTGTAGATATATTTTATATAATTATATATTAAAATAATTATATTTAGTACTTATAATAATTAAATAATATTAATAACAATACTGTTACTATGACTTCTGTAAGTTATACATTTTTTGGTTTTTCAAGTACAATATTTATGCTTGAATATGCAAAATAATTCCTGTACTAAATTTACGTGAACAATACCTCCTTCCTGGAAAAGCTTTGTTTCTGTTCCCATAAATAAAACATCTTACTGTAAAACCTTCATAGCTGAAAGATTAAACAGAGAGGTATGGAAGCCTTTAAAGGCTTCTCATCAGGTAGTCACGTAGCAGCATGCATCTCCCTGGCACAGAGGAATGGGAGGAGTGGGTGGGAAGCCTTTTGAGGTTCTTCAGATGGATGATCTTAGTCCTGTGATTAGATCTGTATGCCCAAACAAGAAATGATTAATTTTTCTGTTCTGGAATGAAAATTTTATTTGGTGATTCAGCAGCTAGAGGCTAAACAAACAATCTGTAAATTTATTGCACTTTAACTTATCAATATGTGATATGCCTTTATTTAGCAAAAAAGCCTCTATCAAACTAATTTGATTTGATTTGAGGAATCACACAGAAATGGGAGGACTGCTTGTCTCAATGCAGTAACAGACAGTGATAAGATCGAGTGAGTTTATGATGAAGGGGAAATAGATTGAAGAAAGTGAAGCAGTAAGAAAGAGTATTGATAAACCTGCATCAAAGAAAGATTGCTAAAGGTGGGGATATTTAGAGAACAGTGATTAAGTGATGTGTTGCATGATAGCTATAAGACTTATGTGGGACAAAGAAATGCTCGTTCCCAATCATTACTACTCATCAACTAAGAGAATAAGTAGAGAACTTGAAAGTAAGTAGAACTCCATTTGAAAAAGGCAATTGTTTTTGGTATGACCTTTTTTTTTCTTTCTTAAAATTAATTTACTGATACCTGTTTCTGCATTACATTAATTTCCAAATATATCCCTCTGCCTCTCTTGCCCAGAGAGCAATCCTATGGTACAAAGAATAAAAAAGGAAGGGGGAGGATACTTTTGAAAAGCTAACCAATACATTAATCAAACAACATGAATTTTGTGCCTACTATTTACTAATATAGCAGAGTGATACAGTGGAAAAGAGTATCTGGCTCTGCTTTAAAAAAATGTGGTTTCATTGATAAATATTGTTCATAGAAATTATTGTAACAACATAATTGATTGTTTCATAAGAAAAACTGATCAAGATCAATATGTCAATAAACTGTTGAAAACTTAAAAAAAAAAGATGTAGGTTCAATTTATAGCAGATGGCAGAAGAGAGGCAGTTACCTAGCTGAGTTCTCTCAACATTCTCCTCTAAACAACTTTAAAATAATACCTCAAATCAAATTTTGGAGTAGCAGAGCCAACAAAAGGTCAAGGTGAGATATTTTTCAGGTTGAAGAAAACCTAGAAGGTCTGCAGGAGAAATCTATGACACTGAAGTGGAGGCCTGTCCAGAGCTCATACATATCATGGCAGAAACAGTTGCGACAGCAGCAGCAGCAAATTCAGGAGCTCTCAACACAAGAGATGACAATAAAGAGGTTCAACAAAGGGTCAGAAAGAGATTACAGGGGACCCATTGCTGTTACTGGGCACAGCTGGTGCTGATTGGCAACTCTACTAGCCATACACAGTTCTGGGTCACAGTTCCAGGATGGAGAAGAGCACATGTGGTTGTTCACAAGGAAACAGGGACCCTGATTGCAGTCCCAGGGCAGAGAAGAACACTAGTGCTTATGGCTGCAGAAAACAGGGTCTTACTCACAGTTTCAGGGCTAAGTGGAGGACTAGTGCTTGTGACTGCAGGGGAACAAGGGCCCATCCTGGGTAAAGACCAGAACACAAACAAGGACAGCAGTACCTGTGTCTTACCCCAGATCACACTGCATTGGAAACATTGAAAACTTATAGACCCCTTGAACAAGCTCTGAAATAGCAGCATGAGAAAGGCTGAAGCTTAGGACACTGTTTTCCTACCCCAGGTAAGCAAAGGCCAACTTTAAAACAAAGTTCAACTGCAAGAGATAGTATGGAAAATGAGGAAACAAACAAATAAACAAAAACCCTTAACCATAAAAAGTATTATGGTGGCAGAGAAGATGAAGACATAAACTTAGAAGACAACAATGTGATAGCATCTATAAGCAAAGTCTCAAAGAAAAACACTAATTAGACCCAAGCCCAAAAAAGAATTCCTAGAAGAATTTTAAAAAAAGACGTGAGTGGTAGAGGAAAAATAGGGGAAAAATGAAAATGATGCAAACAGGCGCAAAAATATTGAAAAAAATAACACCTTAAAAAACAAAATTGGTCTAATGGTAAAAAAAAAAAGGCACAAAAATTCAGTAAGAAACTCCTTAAAAGACAGAATTGTTGGGGAACAGAGCCAAGAGGGCAGAAAAAAAGCAGAGACTTGCTTGAGCTCTCCCAAATTCCCCTCCAAATAACTATAATACCTTAAACAAAGTCTGGATCACTAGAACCCATGAAAGGACAGAGTGAAATAATTTTCTAGCCCAAGACAACTTAGAAGGTTACCAGCAAAGGTCTGTTGTACTGGGATGAGAGTAGAGAACAGTCTAGTGCAGACCTCTATTCCCTGTATCCTTTTTTAATTAAATTAAACCTCATTAATTTTAATTAAATTAAACCTAAGAACAAAGGTGATTTATAGCAAGGGAAAATCCTGGGAGCTGAGGCTGGGGTGGGGAGGTAGCTGAGGGCTATAACTCTAGGACACTCAGATGATTGTGGTGGGTGAAGGGGTACAGAGTATTGGAGTAGGTGAGCTCAAGCATTGAGGTGTGGATGAAAACACAATGGGCCTGGCAGAGGCTGGGAATATAGCCATTAGTGAGATCAGACACAACTCCACTCTGTCTTCTCATTGCCCTTACTGAGGATATCTCCTAAGTTTCAGAACTTGTCAAGTCTTTTCCTTTTTGACCCCTGCTGTAGAATATCTGAGAGGAGGTGGAGGAGGAAACCTAAGCAATAGGAATTCTGCAGTTTGTATTTGAAAGACTTTTGTTTTATTTTTAGGGGAGGGGATGCTATGCTGTTGAATGGTTTTAATAAATCATGTGGTAATTAATAGTGAACTGTTAGATCCTTGAGTTGAGGGGGGTCATGATTAAGGGGAGCAAATCCAGTCTACAGGGTTCAGGCTGAGCAAGTAGAAGTAAATGGAATTGTTTTTAAATTTTGGGTACATTTTGAGAATATTCTAGTTCATGCAGTTAGACCTCTATTAAACCCAGGAACCAGCTCAGTGGGTGCCCATAAGTAGAGAAAAAAGAAGGGAATAGGCTATTCACAGGTAGTTAGAGCATCATCAACTTTGACTAATTACTTGACACTTTGGTGCTCTTCTTAATGGTAAGAAGGAAGGGAAGAAGCCAGGGCGGGTGAACAAACCATTCTCTCTAGCACGCAGCACCTAAAGCAGCTATCATATTTGTACGCATAGTGTGTCTCCCCTCCCAAACTCTAGTACCCATACTCCCATCACCTTACACCTGGGTTATCCCAATAGCTTCTTGGTTGTCTCCCTGCCTCAAGTCTCTTCCCCTCCCCTTCTATTCTTTAATAAGCTGTCAGACTGATCTTCCTGAAGTACTGGTCTGTTTATGTCACCCTCTCCAAGGCCCCACTCCTCCCACATTCAATCAACTTCGGTGGCTCTTTGTCAGGAAGAAATAGAAAATTTTCTCTCTTTGACATTCAAAGCCCATACAACTTGGCCCCTTCTTAGCTTTCCAGTCTTCTTCCACCTTACTGGGCCTGGAGACAGGAAGACCTGATTTCAAATCAAATCCAACCTCATATGCTTACTAACTATGTGATCCTGGGCAAAAAAAAAAAAAAAAAATTAAAAAAAAAAACTTTGCCTCAGTTTCCTCATCTATAAAATGAAGATAATAATAGTACCTATCTCCTGAGGTAATTGTGAGGATCAAATGGGATAACTATGAAGTGTGACTGGCACATAGTAAGTGCTACATAAATATTAACTATTATTATTTTAGCTCATTAGATCCAGTGACACTGGACTCCTTGTTGTTCCTCGAAACCTACCATCATTTTTACTGGCTATGTCCCACACCTGGAATTCTCTCTTTCATCTCTTCCTCCTTGATTTCTTGGCTTCCTTCAAGCCCCAGCTAAAATCCCACTTTTTATAAGAAGCTTTCCCAATGCCAGTCCTTTCCCTCTGTTGATTATCTCGAATTCACTCTAGATATATCTTGTTCATACATAGATTTTTCATGTTGTCACTGCCATAAAACTATGAGCTCCTTGAGAATAAAGACTGTCTTTTACCTTTCTTTGGATCAGTAGCATGTAGCACAGTGCCTGACACATAGCAGACACTTAATAAATGTTTGTTGACTGACTAACCCGAGTAAAATGAAAATTCCTTAGGAGAGGACCTATTTTTTTGGTCATTATATCTCCAACTCTGAGCATTTTTTCTGTCAAATAATAGGCTGTTAATAAATGCTTGTTGAATTGAATAAAATTCAAGAAATTTATTTTTAATTATAACTAGGACACCCCCTTCACATATATAGTTCAAAACCCACTGTGAGCCATAGTAGACTTTCTTCAAGAATTGTGGCTGAAAAAAAGTTCTTACCTCATGGCCAAAACTGAGGCCCGGTGTCTCTGAACTAGGCTGTCTTGGCTAACAGACTTGAATAGGCCTGTACTCAAAACCTTTCCAGCTTAGCAAAACCCACCAGAGTTTGTATTCCTCTCGGACAGCATTTAAGAACACAAGACTGGAAGAATTCAGAGGGTAATGTAGGTGATATAAAAATACATGTGATACTAATAAAAATTTATTTAAAACAGTGGAGCACAAGAGGACCACAGCCATACCACCGAGGGGAAGCACTGGGGAAAATCTTTTTTTCTTTTTTTTTTAATGGAGAATGTAGTTTAATAGATGATCCCCTCAAAATGATTATTCTTACTGATTTTGGCACCTAAAAATATAAAACATTATTCTGTCCCATTATTCAAACTAATAATCAGCAATGAATTGATATTGTGGATCTGAGGAGTGGAGAGAGAGAGAAGCTGTGTGGCACGGTGCAGGGAGAATGGATTTGGAAAGAATCAGGGGACCTCATTTTGAATTTTGTCTATGACACTTCCTAGCTACATGAGTGTGGGTAAGATCTTTAATTTGGGGCATGCTGGTAAATATTTAACAACTAACTCTACAGGAAAAAAAAATGTAACCAGGACATATTTTTAAGTTTAATCTAAATTATTAACATTTTCTCCATCACTTTCTTGAGTCTAGACAGTCAACAAAACAATAAATCAATGGCTGTATGAGAAAATGACCAAAATCACTAATAAGGTAATGCAATTTACTCTATTATTATTATGCTAATTATATTATATGAAATATAATATAATTATGTTAAATATTATACTAATAAATGCAACTCTGAGATTGTATCTCATCCCCTCAGATTGTCAAAGATGACAATAAAGGGAAATGACAAATACTGGAGGGATGTAGAAAGATAGGGACACTAGTGAACTGTTGGTGGAGTTGTGAACTGGTCCAACCATTCTGGAAGACAAATTGGAATTATGCCCCCAAAGCTACTAAACTATGCATACCCTTTGACCCTGTGATACTGCTGCTCCATATCTTGAAGAGAAAAAAGAAGGAAGAAAAGATCCCATACGTACACAAATATTTATAGCAATTCTTTTTGTTGTGGCAATGAATTGGAAACTGAAGGGGTGCCCATCAACTAGGTAATAGCTGAACAAGTTATTGTATATGAACAAGTTAGGTTATATGGTACATAAGCCCATGCTGTAAAGAATGATGAAGAGAATAGTTTCAGAGACACATGGAAAAACTTGTATGAACTGATTCAAAGTAAAGTGAGCAGAACCAGGAGAACAATTAATATAAGAACAATAGTGTAGAGACAAAGACTTTTGAAGGACTTGGAAACTCTGATCCATACAATGACCAACCACCTTCCTGGAGGACTCATGATGAAATGTGCTATCGACCTCCAGATGGAGAAGTAATGGACTTGGAGTGCAGTTTGAAGAATATTTTTTTTTTGATATGGCTAAAGAGGGAATTTGTTTTGCTTGACTATACCTATTTATAGTCTTTTTTTTTTCTTCCTCTCAATGGGTGGGAAAGGGAGAGAATTTAAACCTGAAAATAAAATTGGATTAAAAAAAAAGAGGACAAGATGAAAAGCACTAATAAAACTTTTAAAAAGGAGTTTTGGAACTATGTTTTGAAGCTGGGGATAGACAAGAAGCAGAAAGAAGGGATTCCAAGTAGGAGGAATAGCATGTGCCACACTTTTAGGTAGGTGAGTAGGTATGTGTCCAAGGTTTTGAAAGACATGCTCATTGGGGAAATGCTGCAAAAGCCCTTGAGAAGCAGACTTATTGAATGTTCTTTTTGTCAGCTTTGTGACTAGCAATGAAACTTGCATTAGTCAAAGAGAAGGCCTTTAGACATGACTTTAAATAACAAACGTCAAAAAGAGACTAAATTCTATGTAATTTGACATAATTAAATGTGGCTATTTTGTCATACTACAATTTACTGCTCTGCTCCTTATGTCTCCAATTTTGATATTTGTCATGGATGTGAATGGTTTATTTCAGTGGATGCTTACCCACATGTGCAGGGTACAGGTGGTAATTATTGTCTTTCCCAGCCCAGACAAGATTTTCAGAGTTCTCTAATATTGCTTAGAGCATCTCCAGCAGAAAGAAAAAGGGAAGTATTCAAGGAGCAGACATTTTAGGAAAAAAATAATGCTTCATTTATGGGGTTTGGATTCAATTTGTAGCGCTTTTCTCCCAGCCCCAACTTGCAAACCCTCCTCTGCCATCTACCTCTCTGAATTTTATGAATTTTTTTGTTGTTCAGTCATTTCAGTTGTGTCTGACTTTTTCTGACCCTATTTGGGTTTTCTTGGCAATGATATTGGAGTGGTTTGGCATTTCTTTCTTTAGCTCATTTTATAGATGAGGAAACTGAGGCAAACAGGGTTAAGTAACTTGTCCAGGGTCACACAGATAGTAAGTATCTGAGGCTGGATTTGAACTCACAAAGATGAGTCTTCCTGACTTCAGGCCTGGCATTCTCTCCACTGTTCCGTCTAGTGGCCCCATCCTATTTATTTACTAGCAAGCAAACAGCTATTACAATATATATCATTGGTTTTACCTCTAGGAGTGTGAATATTAAATCAACATTTGCAAAATACTTTGAGACTCTTGAAGCGAAGGGCTTCCTTTACTTAAAGTAAGCTTACAACACTTAATGCACAAGCTTTGCCTGATGTGGAGTGTTGATACAACTGGTTTGTGCTGCTCTTGACTGCCTTTCTAAGTCAGCATAGACAGAAGAGTGATTTCTAGTTTGCTTTTACAATTCTTGGCTGTGTAACAGTGATAAAGTCATGAATGTCTCTGAGCCCACAGAATTCCAGAATGTTAGGATTAGAAGAGACACAGAGAAGAAAACCAAGGTTCCCAAGGTCACAGTCTAAGGCCCAACCAGGACTCAAACATAAGACTTCTTACCATTGCTCTTTTTCCTCAGTTTTCTCATCTATAAAATGGGGATATTACTTTCATTAGCTCTCTCAAAAGATTTTTTCAGGAAAGTTCTTTGTAAAGTCCTGTATAAATGTGAGGTATGCCTGCTTAATTACTACGTTACTAGTGTTTCCTATAGTATTTTGTCTAGACCCCTCCTTTCCTTCGTCACATACATTATTTTCTGTATTTTATTTATCTGTGTTCATGCCTTATTTCTCCATCAGACTGTAAATTCCTTGAGTATAAAAACAGTGTCTTTTTCCATTAACTTTTTATCCCCAGTACCTAGCATAGACTTAATGCTTAATAATTATTTGTTAAATGGGATTGAATTGTCTTCCTTTCTCATCACTACCTTTTAGAAACTTTCTTTTCCTTTGTGTCTCAGCTCAGGTATACTTTTTTTGGGAAGCCTTCTCTTTTCCCCCTGCTGAAAACTTTAGCTCTCTCCTCAAAATTTCCAAGACCACTGTCTAATGTCTTCTTGGCCCCCAACACAACCTCCCTGTGAATGAATGAATGAATTAAAAAGCATTCAGTAAGCACTTAATCACAGGCCAGGCACTGTGCTAAACCCTAGGGATATAAATACAAATGGACAGTCCCTTCCCTTAAGGAGCTTACATTCTTATAGGGGAAAACAACACATATAGGCTATTAAAAGTAGGAAAGATTAGGAGTTAGAATAAGATGAGATTCTGAGTAAAGTAAAGTAAAAACTCACCTACCAGACTATAGGGGTGGGGTTGGGGAGCCTAAATTCTGATGGAAGTTTTGTAGATAATTAACAAAAAATCTATGGATGTCAGAGTTGGAAGGGACCTCAGCAGCCAGCTAGAACAATTCATACTTGTAAAAGACTCCTGCCAGCATACAAACAGATCTTAACAAACCAAAACATTGGACTGAACCTAATAAGATGAAATGTAATAAGAGTAAATATAAAGGCTTATAATTAGATTTAAAATCTCTCCTTTCTCTCTCTCTCTCTCTCTCTCTCTCTCTCTCTCTCTCTCTCTCTCT
>NW_020940360.1:2432824-2507560 GCF_900497805.2 Vombatus ursinus
TCTCTCTCTCTCTCTCTCTCTCTCTCTCTCTCTCTCTCTCTCTCTCTTTCTCTCTCTGTTCATGTCATAGAAGCATAGATGTAAGTCTGGGAGGAACCTCAGAAGCCACCTACTGAAGAATGATAGATTTAGAGTTGGAAGAAAGTCTTCAGGTTCAACCTGCTCTTTCTATAAATGAAGAAACTGAAGCCCAGAGATATTAGGTGACTTGCCCAAAGTCATACAACTATTAACTGTCTGATTCCAGGTCAGGTCTTCTTGACAAGTCCTACCTTATGCAACTATGCCACCTAACTGCCCAAGTGATATACCTTAAGACACACAGATAGTAAGGGTAAAAGACAGATTCCTGTATCCCTATTTCACCACTACAATGTAAGCCACCTGAGGGCAAAAACTATTTAATTTTTAAAATCTATGAATCCCTAGTGCCCTGAACATACTTAGCCCTTAAAAAAATATTTATTGAATTGAGAATATTCTTCCCTTATTAGAGTACAACATTTCTCTCCTATTTTCACCTAAATGCAACTAGGTGTAGTAGATAGAGCACTGGGCCTCTACGAAGGTTTGGATTCAAATCTGGCTTCAGATACTCCTTAGCTATGTGACCCTGAGCAAGTCATTTAAACCTCTGTCTATCTGACTTTCCTCAACTGTGAAATGGGGATCAGCATAACCCCAACCTCCCAGGGTTGTTGTGAGGATTAAATGAGATAATATTAGTACAGCATTTAACATAGTCTTTGGCATATAGTAGATGCTTAATACATGCCGTTTCTCTTCCTTCCTATTCTCAAATACCCTTGCGCAGAGTACTGTACCCCTTTCTACTATACATATAAACAGAACTAGATTTGGACTCAGAGAGCCTTGGTTTGAATCCCAAACCTGCTACTTGCCCTGGGAAAGTCACTTAATTTCTCAAAGCCAAAGTTTCATCATCTGTAAAATAAGAGGATTGAATTATATGACTTTTAAGGTCCCTTCCAACTCTAAGGCTAAGGGCCTATGAGTCCTTTCACAGTGGCTTTTGGCCCTTCTATCTCTCAGTGTGTGGTGTGGCCTTCAGGAGATTTTATCACTGACATATTTTTACTTTGGCCATCTAAGAAAACATGTAATTACACTGGAACTGAAAGGAGTTCAACCAACTGAGGAAAGGAAGCTAACTACAGGCAGCGGGCTTTACGCACACCACTAATAAGCAGTATTGTCAATTGTGCTACTGTAAGCCAAATGGTAGCTTGAGGAGGAGCTGGTTGCCGAGCTGTTAGGACAGATGATCAAATGGCACACTCCAGTTTTAAGCTGCTGTTGATTTTGAATGGGCTCTTGATGGGGAGGGAAAGGAGAAAGAGATACGGAAGTATTTCTGGCCTGATGAGAGGAAGGGAAATTATGACCAATGAAATGGTGCTGAGTGGATCCTGGCCCTGCTGTCTGATTTTCTGATGTGACCTTGGGGCAGATGCTAGTCCTCACATAAATATGTTTACCCATACAGGGAAAGGGAGATAATAAGTCTGGCCATTAGCTCAATTACGGTTTGCTTCCTCTGCCTGAATTTCTGCCATTTTCATCTCAAGAGGCAAACCTGGTTGGCTGTCAGGATTCCAAACTCCTTAGGTTTTCCCTCCTCCCCTCATTGAAATCAGAACTTTTGGCACCAAATGATAACTGCAACCTGGGCTTGTAACTCATAGAAAGAGATTTGCTCCAGCAAATCTGGCAGATCCCAAAAGATGGCTGAATCTGTTGAAAGCAGTTCTTCAGCCAAGGACTGTCATCTGTGGGGACAGCAATATGACACCTTTCCTATTAGAGTAGCAAAGGACCTCTGTACAGCTGTTCCAGCCTTTCCAGGTGTAATCACTCAAAGATGTCATATGGCATTCATGGTGTGCAGTTTTCCTAGTCCTGGTGCTCCAGAGTCTGCTTTGAGTTTCTCCAGTCTGACGTCAGTACTGGTGCCAGCGTATTTAATTTAATCTGATTGTGACACAGGCAGAAATCTCTCTCATTGTCTCCCAGCCTCAAAAAGAATGAAAAACCCCCAAAAGACAGAGTTTTGGGGTGATTAGTAATCACTTTATTAATTAGACTGACCAACAATCAATGAATTGATGGCCAGTGGTTTCTGTCAGTAACCAAAGACCCCCCCAGAGGAGACCCTGAGAGCCTGTAATACCTTTCTGAAAGGGAATGCTCCTGACAAGTGAAAATCAACCCTGATTGGTGGACATTTAATGAGGAGGTGGGTTAGAAGTCTTCAGCTCCTCCTGCTGAGAACAAGATCATGAGACTCAGTAGCCTCCAGTAATCTGGACAGGGGAGTTCATCTCCATCCAGACTACTCTGGTTGGTTTTCTCCTTTAAGAGTTGGACAACTCTAAACTCTAATGGATTGGTATAAGGTCAAGGACAAGGGGTAGGGTAAGGACTTGCCCAGACTGGATTCTGTTTATACTGGATACTGTTTATAATCTAAACAGGAATTTGGTCTCCTAATTGGGTGGGACGCCTCCCAAGATTAAAAAGCTTGTTCCCTGAGGGCTAAAAGTAATCAATCAATCAGAGACTGATTTTAACAAGAACTGGGCCTTAATGAGGAAATAGGAGAAAAGCCTGGATTTCAATTTAATAATTAGTTATTAATCTAATAGTATGATAATAATTTCACTCAGCCCATAGCCTAGGCTACTGAGTTAAAGCATGGTGGAATGGAGGCTGAGCTGATGGGGTTCAATCTCTATACGGGACAATTAGATTCAAGTAGAAAAAGACCACACCCAGTCTGTATCCCTACCTTCAGCCAATCCTGTAGAAGAATGCTTTGTGCCACCATTGGACCTGAGTAAAAGAATGAGCAAGTCAGCACTGCCCTTCACTGATACTAGACCTACAACACAGCAGACATCAATATCACTGTTTCATATGCCAAAAATAGCATCAGTGCCTCACTCAGCGAGAAGTAGGTGCTTAATAAATGGTAGTTGAATTTTTTAAAAAAATCTTATTTTGGTTATTGTTGTTTTGATAAAGATATAGTAAACACAAAATGATTTTTACTGGGGCAATATTAACAACAAGGGAAATAAGAGATAGCCTCTTGAGAAAAGATTGCATTTGAGCTGAGCCTTGAAGGGAGTTACTATAGAGACACAGGAAAAGTGGGAGAGCATTCTGAGCATGGGTGCAGAAACAGGTAAATGCACAGGGACAAGAGATGGAATATCATGTACAGTGGACAGAAAGTCAGTTTAGTAGTAGAAATGTAGAGGGCATGAGAGTCAATCATATGGCCATATGGGAACCTAGGAACATTTGCTAGAACTAGACTGTGAAGGGATTTAAATGAATCCTGAAAAAACAGGAGGTTAATATTTTTATATTAGAGTCAAGTAGGGCCAAAGGAGGTGGTTTTGTTTTTTTTGTTTTGTTCTGTTTTTTTTTTTTTTGTTTTTTTTTAGGCTATTGGGGTTAAGTGACTTGCCCAGGGTCAAGAGCTAGTAAGTGTCAGAGGCTGGATTTGAACTCAGGTCATTCTGTTTCCAGGGCAGGTGCTCTATCCACTACACTATCTACCCAAAGGAGTTTCTTGAGCAGGTGAGTGACACGATCTGACCTGTGCTTTGAGAATTTCAATTTGGCAGTTATGTAGAGTATAGACTAGGAAAGAGAGACCAGAAAGAAAGCTCATTAGGAAGCAATAGCCCAGAAACAGAGAAGGCCTGAAATAGGATGGTTGTGCTGTGAATAGAAAGAAGATGAAAGAGCTATTGTAACAGTAGAATTCATAAGCCTAAGAAGGTAGCATGGTAGGACACTGGACTTGGGACTGAGGAAAAAGTGGATTCACATCCCACCTCAGACACTCACAAGCTATGTGACCTTGACCAGGTCACTTTACCTCTCTGGGCCTGAGTTTCCTCATCTGTAAAAAGAGAAGGTTGATAGGAAAAAGTAATTTTTGAACCTAGGTGAATGAAAGGTAGGTGGTACCCTTGACATAAATAAGTAAGCTATAAGAGGTAGTGAATTTAGAAGGAAAGATAATGAGTTCTTCGTTTTGGCATTTCCTTCTCTAGCTCATTTTACAGCTGAGGAAATTGAGGCTAACAGACTTAAGTGACTTGCCAAGGACACACAGCTAGTAAATGTCTGAGGCCAGATTTGAACTCAGGAAGATGAGTCCTGATTCCAGACCCTGCACTCCAGCTACTCTGTCACCTAGCTGCCCCATTGAGAAAGCCCATCTAATACTGGAAAAGGTGACTAGCGATGTGGTGCCTTCTGGGTGGAGGTAGTTTTCTTCAACTGCAAGGAGATAGAAGGGGCATGATAAGAAAAACTATTAATGTTAAGAAACATTTGCTTAGGGGAAGCTAGATGGCACAGTGGGTAGAGCACAAATCTGGCTTCAGATACTTGACACTTACTAGTTATGTGACCCTGAGCAAGTCACTTAACCCCAATTGCCTCACTAATAAAAAAAAAAAAAAGAAAAAAAGAAACATTTGTTTAAAAAAATAGAATCAGTATTTCACAGAACACAATGGTAGGCAAGGGTTGATTTGGATAGGGACCTGCTGAGAGGGTTGGGCTGGTATAGATAGCTATGAGGAAAGAGAGAGAGGCAGGGAAACTAAGTAGCCTGCTGCTCTGAATCAGTGGAATTCTGAGTGGAGATTGTCATGCTTTTCCTAGTAGCATTGGAAATATCGATTTGATTATTTTACCCTGAACAAGAAGTGGAGAGAGATAAGGAAGGAATTTGTTGGCAGTGATAGGTTAAATGGCAAGATGTCCATGCTGACTGGACAGAAACTCTAGGCTGGGTGGGCCAAGGGTTGAGGTATGGTTGATTTACTAATTCTCTAGTCAAGAGTCAAGGCAGCTCTGCCCCAAGACCAACTCCAAAGCTATAATCTGACCAGGCCCTAATACAGTTTGAATGTTATATTGTTCTGAATACTAATACAGTGAGGTCCTGATTAGCATGAATAATGAATGCTATGAAGTGGTCACATTATTTGAATTTGTACCCCATATTTCCATTGGGTTGGAAACAATTACCAAATTTTACATAATTATAGTTTTAGATAATGTAAATCTGAACACAACAACTCTATAGGATTCATTTTTTTTTTTTTTGTACTAATTGGGACCTAGCTGTAAATGTAATCTGAGATTGAATAAACTTTTCTGGCTGCCATGTTATATTGGCATTATATTAATTAACATATAAAGTTTGATTCATAATGCACTTGCAGTCCATTAAGAACCTTGGATCTTTTAAGCTGAACTATTATATAAATGTGTGTTTGATTTTTTTGAACCCAAATATTGGACTATATTTATCCCTAATATGTTTTTTTATTAGAGTCAGTTCCTCATTCCAACATGTCAAGATGAATTTGGATCTTGACTCTATAATCCAGTGTGTTAACTGTCCCTCTTAGGTTTGAATTATTTGTATTTTGATAAAACTCTACTTGTGATTTTATCCAAATCATCACTAAAATATCGAACACAATAGGCACAAAGTCAGAGATCCTGATGGCACGCCACTAGAAACCTCCCTGCAGGTTGACACAAAGCCATCCAGTCATTCAATGAATTCCAAATCCTGAATTATCATCTAGTCAGCATCTTTCCATATTGTCTACAACAATATCACGGGTGTCAAATACCTTGCTGAACTTCAAGTATGGTATGTCTATGGCATCCTCACAGAATTACATTATACATGGAAGCAAGGTCTTTCAATCCATACCTGAACAATAATTCCCCCCTACAGTATACTCAACAAGTTGTTTTCCAGTCTCAGCCTGAAAACCTCTGAGGGGACCCATAATCTCCCCAGGAAACTATTCTACTTTTGGACAGTTTTAATTATTAGGACACTTTTCCTTACATCAGGTCCAAATTTCTCTCTGCAATTTCCACCCATTATTCTTAGTTTTGCCCTCTTGACCAAGCAGAAAAATTCAAATCCTTCTTCCATATGATATTCCTCCAAATACTTGAAAACAAATGTCATATCTCCCCTATGTCTCCTCTTATCCAGGCAAACATCCCTAGGTCATTCAATCTTCATATAGCATTATCTCCAGGCTCTTCCCCATCATATTCTCTCTCCTCTAAACACTCTTCAGCTTATCAATGCTCTTCCTCAAATGTGGCATCCACAACTGAATACAATCCTCTAGGACAGAGTACATAGGATGGTTTCTTCCCTAGTCATTGATTGGATCATAGGATCTTAGATTTAGAGCTGCAGATATCTTAGAGATTATCGAATCCGACCCCTCTTATTTTGAAGATTAGGAAACTGATCAAGTGTGATTTTGACTTGTCCAAGGTCATATAGTTAGGTAAGAGGCAGAGTCAAGACTTGAATCCACACTTACCGACTCTAAATCAGCAATCCTTCTGCTGCACTACTAGACTTCTCAAAGTGTAGTAAAATTGCATTAGTTTTTTGCCATATCACACTACTGACTCATATTGAGCTCATGGTCAACTAAAACCTTACAGATCTTTCTCCTTACCTAAAGTCCAATAACCTTGTTAAAAGAGGAAATGACATTAGTCTGATACAATCTGTTCTTCAATTAAAATAAATTTAACATTTATTAAGCACCTACCATATGCAAGGCACTATGCTTTATATTATAAAGAAGGTTACAAAGTAAAGAGCAGCACAGTTTCCCTCAAAAGGCTTGTAATCTACTAGGGGTAAATGACATATAAAACAAGCAAGGTAAAATGTGATAGGAACAAAAATCAAAATCAAAGTGTAGGAGTCTCTTAGCTGACTTTCTAGGAGTCAATTCTACAATAGATGAGACCCAGTATAATTCAGGAAGTACCATTTCTAGACCATTCTTGCCACCAAAGCATGGAGTTCTACTCAGATACAGAGACATCTGTGGGATGGATTACTTCCCACTAAGGGTAAGGTCAGTGGCAAGACTCTCTTTCTTACTATTGCCAGATTTACCACGTGTCATCTCCCATCCTATGACCCACACACATATACATAACGATATACATATGTATACATATATGTATATGTGCATATTTGTTTACCTATATCTATATGTATATCTATCTCTATATCTCTCATCTAATTGAGAAGCATTTGTTAAACAATTACTATGTGCCAGGCTTATGTGCTAAACACTGAGAATACAAAGGCAAAAACAGACTCTGCCTTCAAGGAGCTCACATTCCAATATATATGTATATGCATATTCTCTCTCTCTATATATACATATGTGTGTGTGTATCCTATTTTTCAGACTGCATTGCATTGATTATATGAAGCTCCAGAACATTGCAGAGTTTCTGGAAAAGATCATTAATCACCCCAAAGAGTTAGACCTGTCCAACCACGTAAGAAAGACCAAGTGGAGGAATAATGTCTATTGCTTAGATTTCATCATGCATTTGGATAGAAACTCTATTGCACTTGTCCTCAATATGTATAGCCAGGAGAGACAATGCAGGTGGTCAATAAGTGGGCCTAGCATTGAAGAGGAGAAGGAGAGTAAGTTGGATTGCTTTGGGGAAAATACAAAGCTATTTTACTAACTCTTGGTTTCCCATGAAATAAATGACTTATCTTTTCAGCGCTAATAGTTTACCAATGTTTCTATAGGACAGTGAAATATGGGCACCGATGTTTTTAAAGAAGTAAAGATGGGTTTCATACAAACAGCAATGGAGAAGTACATGGTGGATGCAAACAGGCTGAATCATATAACTAAAGAATGATTCTGAAGAAGAAGGGTAGAGAATATCACCAAGGAATGAGATGATAGGAAGAGAAAATACACTGATCACATCATCTAAGGCTTTATGACTGGTGACCTGTATCAATATTTGAGTTCAGCTTAGTCATTGAGGTTTGCCCAGGTTTATAGCCGGGGGAGCCTAACTTCTCAGTAGGGGAAGTAGACCCCCCAATTCTCTTATTCAATGATTCATCACAAGCACCCCAGCAACTCAGGAAAATTGCTAATTATACTAATAGTGAAGGCTCTAAGTCTGAGAGATTCTCAGAAAGAAGAGAAGTAAATAAAGGTACCCAATGTATAAACATTAATTAGGTGTGGAATAGAAAATTTTCTCCTACACCAAAAAAGAGAATGTAAGTGTAAAAGCAAATAGGTTGCCTTACAGAATGATTAGAACAGAATTTAGTGGCTTACTTATAATTCCTGTTGAAATTGCTGAAATGATGATAAGCCATTTAATTCATAGCAGATTTTTGTCAATTCTGCTAATTTGCCATTTCACAATTCACATCTGTACCAGGCATACACCAATCAAGCAGCCAATCTTGGTCTTCCTTCAAGTGGTTTCTCTTCTGAGAGTGGTGAACTAGATGATAAAAGCATTTTCCTACTGCCATCAGTCAGCAACTACGGGGAAAACCACTGCTATTGCTTTGCTTGTTGGATGCTTACTATACAATCAAAGAATTCCAGAACTTTCAAATTTTTACAAGGCCCTATACCAAGGGAAAGATGACCAAAAACATGGCCACTCCATATTAAGCACTAGCTTACCAAGGCAGGACATGTGCTTAAGACTTGTGGTCAGGTGGGAGATAGGGTGATCATGCATTCTCCAGCATCCTACATCCTCTGCACATCTCAGAATGATCTTCATGCTTCAAATCTAGAAGGGAGAAGTATGACCACAGGGTAGGTCACCTCTATAATATGTCCAAAGAGTCCCAGCTGAGTAAGCCGTCTTGGGACTCAATCCAGTGTGAGTCATATATGGTCAGAAGTCAACTCCCATAATTCCCTTGTGGTAGACTGTATTGTGGCTCTTATTCTTCTAGGAATGTGAGGAAAGTCCTATTATGGAGCAATGACAGGTGGACAACAAGAGTCCTCCACTAGTATTCTCGTAACTTCAGGACAAGTGAGGAAGGCCTCCAAAACACTGGGTGGATACTCTGTGGTGCACTTTTTAAAAAAAATTTTTTTTAGGCAATTGGGGTTAAGTGACTTGCCCAGGGTCACACAGCTAGTAAGTGTCAAGTGTTTGGTCTGAGGCCGGATTTGAACTCAGGTCCTCCTGACTTCAGGGCCGGTGCTCTTTCCACTGTGCCACCTAGGTGCCCCTCTATGGTGCACTTTTGAGATAACATGGATGAGTTGTACAGGATGGGTTTAGTTACTTTCATATAAATTCCTGTAATTCTACTCATACCCATGCATCTTTCTTGGCAACATTAACAGAACTTTATCTCTGTCATGATAACTAGGTAGCAGGGCATGGGGCCTTCTTTGAGACCCTCCAGATGATTACTCATAACTTCCATTGGCCATGACTATAAATGAAAAAGTAATTAATTGCATAGTATGTCCAAAGCACCTGGCTAGGCATTGGGGATACACACAGAAAAGTAAGACACTTTTTGCTCTTAGGGAGCTTACATTCTACTAGAAAGAGACAATACAGACAGATTTCAGTTGAATTTCAGATGGGAAGACTCAAGATCCTTAGGGTGTTGGCTGACATGTCAATTAAGGATGAAGTAGGATGACAAATAGTCTCTTTATAAGCCCTTCAATATTTATTTTACCCTAAGTGGTGGTAATATTAGACTTAATTTTGTCCCTGTACTAGGGATACAACGTCATCTTGGTGATGATAAATGTTTTGACTAAGAAAATCATTCCCTTCCTCTCCTTTGTTGAATTTCCTCCTATCTTCCTATCTTTTCCTGAAGGAAATTTTTTTTTGGCTCTACAGTCTTCTCTGTCATATCACTTGCAGTTGGGACCCTTAGTTTATCTTATACTAGGAAAGGCTCTACTTATGGTCCTTCACGTGAAGATTTACTTTTCCACAACATATTACCCTCAGGCCAGTGGGCAAATAGAGTGTATGAACTGAATCCTAAAACAGTGTCATTTGTACTACTACTTCTATCCTCAGGATTATGGGGCCATCTTCCTATGGAATTTAGTCCTAACAGCTTGGTCCACTCATCCACCCACAACACATACTCTTTAGAAAGTGTGGGTTGTCCATAGTTCTTGTTTCCTCCTCCTTTTTCTTATAATTAACATTTATATAACATTTTAAGGTCTATAAAATGTTTTGCTTATGTTCATCTGCACAAAAACATTGGGAACAAGGTGCTATTATGATTTTACAATTGAAGAAACAAGTTGAGAGAATTTAAGTGACTTGCCTAGGGTCATAGGCAGTATCTAAACTGCACCTAGCTTGGGCACACACCCCACTCCATTAATCACTACCTGGGAGAGTTTAATATGACTTTGGTTTACTCGTAGGTTATCTTATAAGTAACTAAAATGGCTTATATAGGAAATCAATATCTTCAACACTCTTGGAGTGGCCATGAGCACAGGAAATAGGTGTGGGTCTATTGTCCTGCAACTTCTGCACCAATGGACCTCTATGGAAAAGGCACTAGATTACTTTCCCTTTATTCAGGTAGTCAGTTCAACAGTTCTGTAGCTTATTGGTCAAAACTATCTTCTGTATCAAACCTGTATACCTCTGGTCTTTGCTGTGACAACCATGTTCATCCCATACTATACCCTTCAAATCCTCTCTCACCACTAATAGTTATGAAGTAGTAGAAGGAATGCATTAAGATATCTTCACTTACCTCATGTAGGTGCAGGTGACTAAGTTGTCTTTATTTTCCTTTAATTGGTAAGGGCATGGCCCTTAGGGGAGAATATAAAAGCCAATGTAGAACTTTCACATCCTGGAACTTTTCATCAATGTGACTACCTAGAGCAGGAGTTCTTAACCTAGGGTCCATGAACTTTAAATGCATAAACACGTATTATAATCTTAATTCAATACAATTGGTTTTGTTTGTATTCCTATATACTTTATTTTATGCATTAAAAATATTATTCTGAGAAAGTGTCCATAGGCTTTACCAGACTGCTACTGGGGTCCATGACACACAAAAAAGTTAAGCCCCCCCTGGCCTAGAGGTTTGAAGAGGGATTCTGGGGTAGAATAATAGTGTTTCTTTGCATATCAGGAGAAGGCCTTGTCTTCTCTCAGCAGTGCTAGGGGGCAAGAAATACTAGAAACTGTAATAAAAAGAACAAAACTTTGGGAGAATCAGGTTTAGTCAGTCAAATAATCAACTTCATGGTATTCTATGAATTTTGGTTTCCAGACCGTGCATCAGCTCCTTCAACTCTAAATCCTCACACTAGTAGCTATTTTAATTCTTGGATTTTAGTGTTCCGCAGGTACCATGATACCAAAGCACATTTTCAGTTATACTTGTTCTTCTCACAAGTCAATCCCCACTTTCCCAGATCCAGTCAGTATGATGTCCCTGCAGGAGTTTTGCCAAGTTACTGGCACATTTTGGCTATATCTTAGGCAGGATGTGACAATTTTGAGGTATCAACTGGGTAATAAGAACAATGGTGGTGTATAGAATTGGGAGCTCTCAGTATTGAAGCCATGGAAAACAGGAATTGCCAAAGAAGGTATGCATAGAGAAGAGGCCCAAGGATGTAGCCTTGGAGGATACCCACAAATGTTCCATATATGAAAACTACAAAAATTAAATTGTAGTGTAGAGATTGGGTACAAAATTATTAATTCCCAAACTTCCATTTTGTTCTGTATGTTGCCATCACTTTGGCTGAATCCTTTGTGAAAAAACTTTTACCAATACTGCAGCTTTGTCTCATCCTTTTCTTTCCCTTTCCCAGATGTACTTGTTAAACTTCACTGCTAGATCCTCAAACCCTTTCCCTTCCCAAACCCATTTGGATACTGTCTTGCTATTTGTATTCTTTGTTGCAAGAATTATAATTGGATGGACTCTAATTATGGTGTCTCGAGATTTCCACTGCTTCCCACTTTTGGTTGGGCCATAAATACAACAAGGATGGTCTTTGTGCTACTTTCTGGCACTTTCAGTACATGCTGGAGCCCTGGAATGGGCTGAAGTATGTTTAAAAGAAAAATTACTAATGAAGGAAAATGGGGGTTTGGAGTCTTTCAAACCTCATAAATAGCATTTGGTTTATGTTTAAGTAACAGTTCAAGTCAGCTCTTATTTTAGGTGACCCCTCTTGCCGGTTCTTAGCCATCTTTTCTTTTGGTTTGGCGTGGTGTGAAGAATGGAACTGCCTTCTTTCCTAACCAGGGTCCATCCAATCAGTAGTTGCTCAATCCACAGAGGTAGAATTTCGTCTTCTTTCCTATGGCCAGGGATTCGGAAATACTTTTCTGCTTGTATATCCAAAGAAATACCAGAATAACATGTGGCTTCCATGAACTGCCTGGAGTTCCATGGCCCCCAAATTAGGGAGGGAGCCATCTTGGAACCTGGCACTAAGACATCTTGGAATATGTATTCAAATGCAAAACAAGCACTAGTTATTTGGGAAAAGTTAATTAGGAAATTTGAGACTTCCTGGATGACTCAAATATACCTCTTTGGTAGAGGTAAAAGTAAACAATTGATTGTTAAGGAACTCTACTCCAAGCTTTCTCCAAAGCAGCATATTTGTTGTAGATTAGTAAATGTCTTATTGGTAAAAATGAAGTAATGATGCCACTCATTCAATCAAATATTTAAACTCACCAAATTTAGATCTGGAAGGAACCTTAGAGATAATTGAATCCGTTTATGGAGGTTCTAATTTGTCCAGGACTGCAATAATCATTGGAATCAAAGGATTTAGAGCTGGAAGGCTCTTTGGTGACACTTATTTCACATTTCAAATTCTAAAGATAAAGAAACTGAGGCCCAGAATGGTAAGAGGTAATGTAGTGCTGTGGAAAGATCACTGGCTTTTGAGTCAGAGGACTAGGTTCACATTTTAGCACTATTATATACTGCCTTAGTGGCCTTGGTAATATCACGCTAGCTCTTTGGGCCTCAGTTCCCTTATCTCTAAAATGAGGGGTTGGATGAAATGATCTTTCATTCCCCTTCTAGCTCTAGACCCTAAGGAATTTCTCCATGGGATGATAGCTAATAAATTCAGGCCAAAGAAATATAAGGCATGAACCCTTGTTCTCAGGGAGCTTATAATCTAGTTGGAGTTAGATTAATGTGACACATTTAGAGGAAAGCACACGAAATGTCATCTAACCATTGGGACAAGGTAAAGTACATACAATCATTGTGGTAGGAGATTGGATAAGGGAGAAATTAACAAGGGTCAGCTGAGTCAAGGTCAATTGATGTGGGCCTCAGTAAATGGTGGAATTTGTGAAGGAGAGGAAGTAAAAAAGTTGTCCTTCCATAATGTGGAAAAAGGAGGTGAAGGAAGAGAATAAGTACTTATTAAGTGCCTGTTATTTGTTAGGAGTGTGCTAAGCACTGTACAGATATTATCCAAGTTGGTCCTCACAATAATCCTCTGAGGTAGGTACTATTATGATTCCCATTTTGCAGTGGAGGAAACTGAGGCAAATTGAGATTAAATGACTTGCCCAAGGTTGTGCAGCTGGTAAGTGTCTGAGACTGGATTTGAACTCAGGTCTTTCTGACTTCAGGCCCAGGATATTATCCATTGCATCATCTAGTTACCTCTAAAAGAGAAATGGAAATGAGAATTACCATAGGCTATGTGGGGGCAAGTGGTGTGTGCATATGTGTGCATGTGTGAAGAGACCAGTCTAACTACAGCTGAGAATTCATGATTGAGAATCAGCTGAGTAGCTTGGTAGATGAGTGAGGCCAGATTGGAAACTAGGCATAGGAGTTGGCTTGATGTGATAGAAGATGAGGAATCATTTCGGGTTTTTTGTTTTTTTTTAGCAGTGAGAGTATATGTTGGGGGAGGGGTTGTGGATGCTCATGTGGGTATAACAGATTGGGATGCTATTGAGAAAAGCTAGCCTGTTAATCATATTTAGGATGAATTGAAGGGGTAAGAGTTGAAGCTGTTATCATCTCTATTTTATTTATGCAGAGACTGAACCTCAGAGTAGTTGAGTGACTTGTCCATGGTTATGCCATTAATATCAGGGATGGGCTTTGAAACCATCTTTCTGATACCATGCTTATCATGCCATTCACTCTACTACTCTGATTCTCATACTAACGTGAACACTTGAAACTAGAATATTTATGAATTAAGGTGATTATACAAAGTAACAACAAGCTAGGATGTCTCTATCCAAAGTCACTTTCAATGTATTTGCTGATATTAGATATTAGGATTGAGTTGAGAGACTCTATTGAACCACTTTCATTACCTAGTCAGATTAATTCTGTTCTAATCTCAAACCCCTCCAAATACTTGTAAAAATAACTCTAAACAAATTCTAGAGCAGCAGAACCCACAAAAAACAGAGTGAAACAAATTTACAGCCCAAGACAACCTGGATGGGTGCTTAGAAAGGTCTACTGTGCCAGGCTGGGAGAGGAGCACAGTTTAGCATGGGTGCACAGGCAAAACATGCTTCAGCAAACCTGGAATCAGGCCTCAGAGGACTGAATGATGGGCAGCTGTGGCAGTTTCCAGATTTCTCAACCCACCAACACCAAAGACAGCTTAGAAGGTCAGTAGGAAAAGTCTGTGACTGTGGTGAGAGAGAAGCTCAGTCCCAGCCCCAGTCCAGATGAGGCCAGGCTTATAGTGGTGATGAAGAAGGAATCCTTCTCACAGTCACAAGGCAGAAAAGAGTGCTTGTGGTCACTCATAGACCAGAGTACAGGCAAGGAAAGGGATAAACACCTCACCCTTGATCATACCACATTGGAGGAACTGAAAATTTACAGGTCTCTAGAAATATCTCTGGAAACAGCTGCACAAAACCCCTGAAGCTTGAGACAGTACATTATCCACACTGTTTAAGACCCCTACCATAACAAAGAGTTTAAAATTCAAGTAATTGGCTGGGATCATGAATAAACAAAGGTCCAAAAAAGTCAGACCATAAAATCTTTCTTTGGTAACAAAGAAGATCAAAACATATAACCAGAAGAAGACAACAAAGTCAAAGCTCCTACATCCAAAGCCTCCAAGAAAAATATGCATCAGTCCCAGGCCATGGAACAGCTCAAAAAGGAGTTTGAGAAACAAGTAAGAGAAGTAGAAGAAAAACTGGGAAAAGAAATGAGAGTCATGCAAGAAAATCATGAAAAACAAGTCAATAGCTTGCTAAAGGAGGACCAAAAAAATACTGAAGAAAATAACACCTTAAAAAATAGCCTAACCCAAATGGCAAAAGAGGTCCAAAAAGCCAATGAGGAGAATAATGCCCTAAAATGCAACATTGGCCAAATGGAAAAGGACGTCCAAAAGCTTACTGAAGAAAATACTTTTTTAAAAATTAGAATGGAGCAATTGGAAGTGAGCGACTTTATGAGAAACCAAGACATTGTAAAACAAATCCAAAAGATTGAAAAAATATAAAATGTGAAATATCTCATTGGAAAAACAACTGACCTGGAAAATAGATCCAGGAGAGAGAAATTAAAAATTATTGGACTATCTGAAAGCCATGATCAAAAAAAGAGCCTAGACATCATCTTTCAAGAAATTATCAAGGAAAACTGCCCTGATATTCTAGAGCCAATGGGTAAAATAGAAATTGAAAGAATGCACTGATCACTTCCTGAAAGAGATCCCCAAAGGAAAACTCCTACAAATATTACAGCCAAATTCCAGAGTTCCCAGGTCAAGGAGAAAATATTGCAAGCAGCCAGAAGGAAACAATTCAAGTATTGTGGAAGCACAATCAGGATAACACAAGATTTAGCAGCTTCTACATTAAGGGACTGGAGGGCTTGGAATATGATATTCTGGAGGTCAAAGGAGATAGGATTACAACCAAGAATCACCTATCCAGCAAAACTAAGTATAATCCTTCAGGGTAAAAAATGGTCATTCAGTGAAATAGAGGACTTTCAAGTCTTCTTGATGAAAAGACCAGAGCTGCATAAAAAATTTGACTTTCAAATATAAGACTCAAGAGAAGAATGAAAAAGTAAACAGGAAATAGAAATCATAAGGGACTTACTAAAGTTGAACTGTTTACATTCCTACATGGAAAGATGATATTTGTAACTCATGAGAATTACAAATCAGTATTAGGGTAGTTGGAGGGAAAAAATTATAGGCATAGATAGATAGATAGAGGGCACAGGGTGAGTTGAAAATGAAGGGGTGATATCTGGAGAATAAAATTAATGGATGAGAGAAGATTATACTGGGAGGAGAAAAGGAGAGGTAGAATGGGGTAAATTATCTCACATAAAACATACAAGAAAAAGCTTTTACAGTGGAGGGGAAATGGGGGAAGGTGAGAGGGAATGAGTAAATCTTATTCTCATAGGATTTGGCTTAAGGAGGGAATAACATACACACTCAATTGGGTATGGAAAGCTGTCTTACCCTACAGGAAAATAAAGGGGAAGGGGATAAGAGAACTGGGGGATGATAGAAGTGAGGGCAAATTGAGGAAAGGGGTAATCAGAAGCAAACACTTCTAAAGGGAGACAGGGTCAAAAGAGAGAATAGAATAAATGAGGGGCAGAGTAGAATGAAGGGACATATAGTTAGTTTTTCACAACATGATTACTATGGAAGTGTTTTGCATGACTACACATGTATAACCTGTATTGACTTGCTTGTCTTCTCAATGATGGTGGGTGGGGAGGAAGGAAGGGAGAAAATTTGAATTTAAAGCCTTATCTCTCTCTTATCATCTCAGTTTTCTTGTACCTTTCTTCACTGTGATCTAATGACACTAGCTTCCTTGATGCCCCTCTAATAAGTTATTCCCAACTCTAGGGCATTTTCACTGCCTATCTCCATGCCTGGAATTGTTCTCCCTCATTATCACCACCTGCTAGCTTCTCTGACTTCCTAGGAATCTCAGCTCTCATCTTTTATAAGAAGCTATTTCCAATCCCTCTTAACGTTAGTATCTTCTTTCTGTTGGTCATCTCTAATTTATCCTGAATGCATCTTGTTTGTACATAGTTGTTTGCATATTGTCTCTTCTATTAGACTGTGAACTCCTTGAGAGCAGGGGCGTCTTTGCCTCTCTTTGTATCCCCCAGTGCTTAGCACAGTGCCTGGCCTATAGTAGATGCTTAATAAATCCTTGTTGATTTGTTACTCTAGGCTCAAAAACTCTCTTTAGGGTGATATAGCCTCTAGTGCTGGTGATGGAATCTATTTTTCTGCATGTTGCTGTTCCTGTCTCTCCCAGCTGCTCCCATCTTTTCTTTTTGTTAGAATCCAGATTTTAAAAGCTTAAGAAGAAACACAAAGAGGCAAAAAATAAATGTTGATGAATATGAGAAACATATCTGTTTCCTATTCCATGGCTTCCTTGTGCAGAGCACATGGGATTAAGTAACTTCCATCCTCTCTTTTTCTTAGAGAGTCCCCCTTCTGAAGGTCATGTATCTCATACATTCTACTCCATCTGTATCTTTCTATGGAAGATATCTTGATCCTTAAGCTTTAAACAGAGATCAAAAATCAATCAATCAATCAAACAATCAATCATATAGAAGCACTAGTTGCAAAGAGTACAAAGGATACATGTCTGAAAAGCCCAGAATTGTCTTCCTTAACTGTGATGAATATCAAGATGACCCTGACACTTCTCCCTACCTCCAACCCCCCCAAATTCCTACCACTTCTACAATGCCAAATATTCTCATTTCTAATCAAAATTAAGTCCAGGATTGCAGTGTGTCTATTTGGCTTGACTTTAAAGTAAGTTAAGAATTTATAACATCCTCTGTTTTAAGAGGATGAGACTTTCACTTTATTTTCACATAACTAAATCACTATATTACTCCTCTATTCTGCCCAAGAGCCAGCTCTATGTTTTGTGTTAGAAATGTATTATCTCTATTCCCCATCTAGTTAGGCAGTTTATATCATATTCCCACAGCTATAGAATTTCTATTTCTTTTTTTTCTTCTCACCTAAATACTCAAAAATGCGCTTCTACAACCCAGGTTCATGGTATTCCATAAAGATATGCATCTTGGCATACAATTCTATATAACTTTCCCTCTCTGTTAACCTTTTTGAAATAAGATATACTTCCATTTCCATGTTCTAGTTATTATTTCTATCCTATTAAGTGTTAACAATTCTTAGAAATTCTATTTGCATAGTATTATTATTATTTTTTGGCTAGGCAATGGGGTTAAGTGACTTGCCCAGGGTCACACAGCTAATAAGTATTAAGTGTCTGAGGCCAGATTTGAACTCAGGTCCTCCTGACTCCAGGGCCGGTGCTCTATCCACTGCACCACCTAGCTGCTCCCAGTATTAATTTTTTTGAAGTTTTATTGATTTCCTTTGTATTTTACCCCATGGGCATATCCCCAAACACATCCCCAACCTGTGTATTACCTGCCTTCGTCACAAGGAAAAACAGGCAAACCCAACTGAAACAGTGGCCATGCCTGACTGTATGCAACATTCAACAGTAGTCCTTAATCTCTTAACTAAAGAGGAACTTGTATAGAACCTATGAGTAGCCTATAATGAGTGTTAGTTTTCAATTTATAGGTATTTGTTGTCTTTCTTTTAATTAATTCACTAATTTTATTGCTATATTTTGTTTTTATATTGTTTTAATTTTCAGATATATTTCTTTCTTTCCCCAGAAAGTCATCTCTTGTAAAAAAAGAATTGAAAAAAAAGAAAAGGTGCGTGTGTGTGGGGGGGTGGGGGAAGAGTCCAGTAAATTTATCAACATATTAACCAAGTCCGTCAGCATATGACATGCTTAGCACACATAGTCTCCCATCCTTATGAAGAAAAGAAAGAGGTACATTTTCTTCTGTCTTTTGGAATGCTACATCTTATTATTATAATTGTATAACATTAAGTGGTTTTAATTTTTGTTGTTTTTCCTTTTAGTCACTGTGTAAATCGCATATATAGTTTCTCTGTTTCTGCTTACTTCACTCAGTAGCCATTTATAAGTTTTCCCATGCTTTCTGTATTCTTTGCTTCTTGTATAATAATAATCCATTATTGTCTTGTACCTAAATTTAAGTCATTCCCCAATCAATGGGTATCTACATTTCCCCCTCTGTTCTTTGCTAGTACAAAAAGTGCCTCTATGAGTATTTTGATGTATAGGAGACTTTTCATTCTATTTTTCACTTTCTTGGCATAAATAGTTTGGCATAAACATGGGGTCTAACAGTTTGGTAACTGAATGTATAATTCTGAATTGTTTTGCATACTGGTTGAACTAATTTATAGTTCCACTAACAGTGTATGGTATGCCTGTCTTTCCAAAGTTCCTTGAATACTATTTCCATCTTTCCAAATGTTACAAATTTGAGAGGTTTGAGGTAAAATTTTTGAGTTCTTTTAATTTACATACCACATAGTATTAGTGATTTGGAGCACTTTTTTATGGTTTTGGATGGTTTGTTATTCTTCTTTTCTTTTTAATTGTTCATTCTTGTCCCTTAACCTCTTATCTATTGTGAAATGGCTCTTAGTCTTACAGTCAATCCTCAACTTCCATGGGGGTAATGTTCCTAGAAAATGGTGTGAAAGTAAAAATGTGAATGTTAATACTTTGAACCTATGGGAAATATGGGATTAGAATACTCTGACCAAGGCCTCTTCTTCTTCTTCATCTCCTCCTCCGCCTCCTCTTCCTCCTTCAATTCACATGTTCCAGAACCAACTCAGAGTTTAATGAGACATTTTAATAATTTTTTACTCTAGTGCTCCAATTTTAAGAAATAGCTGGGTCCTCCCTTCTCCTCACCTTTCTTTTCTTAAGAAATTTATTTCATTTGTTTTTTAAACATCCAAGTTTCTCTCTGTGTGTTTCTTCACCATCCTTTGGAGATGATGGGACCATGGAAACACAAAATATCTTTAACCCCCTTTTATTTTTCTTCAGAATTTAAACACTTGACTATTAGTTCTTTTAAGTCATTTTACGTTTTTTTTTAAAGTTTATTTGGTCTCTGTTGATTTTCTTTTGAAGACTTTGATCAACTTTGATTTGCTCCACAGAAATGATTGAAAGTCATTTATTCTTTTAAAAAAATTTTTTCTAAGCAGTAGTATGGTACTCAGCTTTCAGAATAAATTACTCTTGGATATAAATAATTTTCTCTTGACTTTTTCTAACATGTTCCAATGATTTAATTTCTTTCTAGTAATTCATGCATAATCTTGTATAATTATAACCAGGGATCCTGTGCATTTTATCTGTTTCTTTGTAGGTACTTGCAAGATTTTTCTTTGACCTTAAATGACTGTATCTTTGTGATTGATTTTCAGGATCTGATCTATCTGGAGTTTCTCTCTGGCTATGACCTGTGGATTTAATGTGTCTTACCTTTTAGTTGCATGGCTTCTCAGTAATTTTATTTTATATTCTTTTCTTAGGTATATGGTACTGCAGCTTTTTTGTTTGTTTGTTTGTTTGACCATGTTCTTCTTGGAGGCTGATGATTCTTAGGTTATACCTTTGCATTTTGTTTTCTAGGCCAGTTGTGTCTGATAGTAGATATCTTATTTGTTCTTGAAATTTTTCTATATTTTGATGTTGTCTGACTACTTATTTTATTAGGGCATTTTTGCGCTACATTTCCTCTTTTATTTTTTCCCCAGGTGATTTATCATTTTTGTCAAGTTTTCCACACTATATTCTGTGCTGACTATTCCATTCTCATGACTTCTTTTAATTCTTTTATTAGGCCTTCCAATCACTCTCATGGTCTTTGTGTTTGATTAGTTCTCATTTTTGGGGCATAGAATTATTTTCTCCTTTTGAAGTCTTATCCTGACATTCTTTTACCCCATATGCTGTCTTCCTTGCACTAAAAGTTTTCTTTTGCTCACTCATTCCCTCAGTCTGGGTTTTTCTTTTGGCCTGTATATGAAGTCTTAATTTCTAAACTTCCCTGTGTTAAGCATGAGTGAGTATTGTTGAATCACTGGTGAGGGGAGACTATATTAGGGGTGTCTGATGAAGGTTCCTGATAATTGCCTCACTTGATATTATTCCCAAACTATTTAACTATAGTTGCTGGTACCTCTAATTTATAGATTCTGCACCATGAGGCCTAGAAATGGGGAGTGTGGTCTGTTTCTGGGTTTCATTTGTATTTTTATGGGGATTATGTTGTAGGTATCTCCTTTCTTTTCTTTTCTTTTCTTTTTTTTATATTTCTTTTGGTACACTTCTTGCTGTTTTTCAAGTTAGGGTGAAGATAGTTGAATTTTACCAGAATCTTTTAGTCTCCTATCTTGCCAAAAATCCACCTCTATTAAAATTTTAAATTCATTTTATTACCCATATTGTTTTAATTTATAGACAGCTGAGCCCATATTCCTTTTTGCTTCTCCTTGATATTTACTAGGTACTAACTTCACTATTACTTGCTCCATCTAGTACCCTTTATCCTCTAAGGTATTAGGCATTTCAACTGAAGAATTTTCCCATTCCCCACAAATTTTAAAGCTTTCTTTTTATAGTAAATCGTGTTTTATTTTTTTCCAATTACATGTAAACAGTTTTCAACATTCTTTTTTTTAAAAGATTTTGAGTTTCAAATTTTTTCTCCCTACTTTCCTCACATCTGCCTTCCCAAAATGACAAGCAACCTGATACAGGTTATACATGTGTAATCATATAAATATATTTCCACATTAGTCATGTTGCTAAAGAAACAGAACAAAAGGGAAAAGTCACAAATACAAAAACAAAAACCAAGTAAAAATAGTGTGCTTCAATCTGCATTAAAACTCTGTAGTTCTTTCTCTTGATGTGGATAGGATTTTCCATCCAGAGTCTTTTGGAATTGTCTTGGATTGTTGTACTGCTGAGAAGAACTATGTCAGTCATAGTTGATCATCACACAACTTTGCTGTTACTGTGTACAATGTTCTCCTGTTTCTGTTCACTTCACTCAGCATCAATTCATGTAAGTCTTTCCAGGTTTTTCTAAAATCCACTTGCTCATCATTTCTTTTTTTTAATTAATTAATCTTTAGTTTTCAACATTCACTTCCATAAGCTTTTGAGTAAGTTAGTCATTGTACAATGTGGTTATAACAGTGTACAATGTTCTCCTGGTTCTGCTCATTTCACTCAGCATCAATTCATATAAATCTTTCCAGTTTTTTCTGAAGTCTGCCTGTTCATCATTTCTTATAGCATAATAGTATTCCATTGCATTCATATACCACAACTTGTGCAGCCATTGTGAGATTTTTATGCCCTAATACATGGTCAATTTCTGTGTAGGTGCCATGTACTGTTGAGAAAAATAGTATATTCCTATCTCTATTCAATTTTCTCCAGGTCTATCATATCTAACTTTCCTAAAGTTCTATTCACCTCCTTAACTTCTTTCTTATTTATTTTATGGTTAGATTTATCTAGTTCTGAGAGGAGATGGTTGAGGTCCCCCACTAGTATAGTTTTGCTGTCTTTTTCTTTTTGTAACTCACTTGCCTTCTCCTCTAAGAAAATGGATGCTATACCAGTTGGTGCATATATGTTTAGTATTGATATTACTTCATTGTCTGTGGTACCTTTTTTTTTTTTTAGCAAGATGCAGTTTCCTTCCTCTTTTAAATAGATCCATTTTTGCTTTTGCTTTGTCTGAGATCAGGATTGCTAACCCTGCTTATTTTTTTCACTTCAGTTGAAGTGTAATGTATTCTTCTCCACCTTTTTACCTTTACTCTGTGTGTGTCTGTGCTTCAAATGTTTTTCTTGTAAACCACATATTGTAGGATTCTGGTTTTTAATCCACTCTGATTTTTGCTTTCATTTTATGAGAGAGTTCATCCCATTCACATTCATAGTTATGATTACTAACTGTATTTCCCTCCATCCTATTTCCCCCTCTTTTTGTGCTTTTCTCTTTCCTTTTACTCCGTCCCTCCTCCCCAGTGTTTTGCTTCAGACTGCCACCTCTCCAAATATGCCCTCCCTTCTATCAGTGCCTCCTCCCATTACTTTCCCCTTTTATTTTCTACTTCCCTACAGGATAAGGTACATTTTTCTGCCCAACTGAGTGTTCCCTCTTTCAGCCAAATCTGATGAGAATAAGGTTTAAACAATGCTTGCCCCATCCCTTCTTTCCCTCTACTGTAATAGGACTTTCATGCTTCTTCATGTGATATAATTTACCCCATTCTATCTCCCCCTTTCCTCTTCTTCCCATGCAATCCTTTTTTCACCCCTTAACTAATTTTTAAAATCATCACACCAAGGCAAGCTTATACTTGAACCCTCTGTCAAAGTATATGCCTTCTTATTACCCTAATAGAGATACAGTTCATTAGAGTTACAAGTATCATCTTCCCATGTAGGGATATAAACATGATTTTTTTCTTTCCTGAATGCCTTTTTATGCTTCTTTTTAGTTTTATATTTGAAGATCAAATTTTCTGTTCAGTTCTGATCTTTTCATCAGGAAAGTTTCATTGAATGTCCTTCTTTTCCCATGAAAGATTATACTCAATTTTGCTGGGTTGTTGATTCTTGTTTGTAATCCAAGCACTTTTGACTTTTGGAATATCATATTTCCAAGCCCTCTGATCCTTTAATGTAGAGATTGCTAAATCCTGTGCAATCCTGACTGTGGCTCCTTGATATTTGAATTGTTTCTTTCTGGCTGCTTACAGTATTTTCTCCTTGACCTGATAGTTTTGGAATTTGGCTACAATATTTCTTGGAGTTTTCATTTTGGGATCTCTTTAAGGAGGTGATTGGGGGATTCTTTCAATGAGTATTTTATTTTCTCGTTCTAGGATATCAGGACAGTTTTCCTTGATAATTTCTTGAAAGATGCTGTCTAAGGCTCTTTTTTTTAAATCATGGCTTTCAGATAGTCCAGTAATTCTTAAATTATCTCTCCTGGATCTATTTTCCAAGTCAATTGTTTTTCCAATGAGGTGTTTTACATTTTCTTCTATTTTTTCATTCTTTTGATTTTGCTTGACTGATTCTTGGTGTTCCATAAGGTCAGTAGCTTCCATTTGCCCAATTCTAATTTTTAAGGAATTTTTTTCTTCAGTTAGCTTTTGTACTTCTTTTTCCATTTGGCCAATTCTACTTTTAAAAGAATTGTTTTCTTCAGTGAATTTTTTTGCTTCCTTTTCTAAGCTGTTGACTCTTTTTCATAATTCTCTTGCATAACTCTCATTTATTTTCCCAATTTTTCTTTTACCTCTCTTACTTGATTTTTAAAATCCTTTTTGAGCTCTTCCAAGATGACTTTTTGGACTTGGACCAATTCATATTCCACTTTGAGGCTTTTCATGTAGGCGTTTTGACATTGTTGTCCTCTTTTGAGCTTGTGTTTGATCTTTTCTGTTGCCATAATAACTTTCTATGGTCAGGGATCTTTTTGTTTTTTGGCTCAATTCTGAAAGTTGAACTTTGCTCCTAGATTGCAGGGGGCATTGTCCCAAGCTTCTTGAACTGGCTTTGTGCACTGGGACCTCTGGGGCTGGCAGCTTGCCCACTTTTTTAGGGTGGCCTGGCCTAGTGACACCTATTGTGCCCTGGGCTCTGGGGCTGGCAGTTTGCCTGCTGTGCTGGGGCTGGAGGCCTTACAGTTAGCCTGCTCTGTCAATGGCCTGTTGAGCCAGAAGCACAGGGCCTTGGTTACTGATCCGCGCTGTGTCCAAGAGCCTCCTGCAGGCTTGACTGGACACTGCCTGCATTGGGCTGTGCTCCCCTTTTACTCAAGTGAGATAGACTTTTCCTGAAATTCTTCTAAATTCTCTTGGTCTAGAAAATTGTTTCACTCCATCTTTTTGTGGATTCTGTCATTCCAGAATTCTTTTAGGGTCTTTATTTAACATTTTGTTTCTGAGGGAAACTTGGGAAAGCTCAGGCAACTTCCTGACTTTTCTCTGCCATCTTCTAAAGCTTTCTTATGACATTGACAAGTCTTTTTTTTTTTTAACATTGAAGACACAGGGACCTCAGAACTCCTTTATTAAAATCTTTATCTGAGGCAAAAACCATTCTTCCTAATCTTTGTAAAACATATTCTGTCACTTGCCAGGGGTTCACTATTCTACTATTTAATTTCTAAAAACTTAAAAAATAATTTTCCTCTTTGGTACCCACCCCAATGAAATAATGGATTTACCAAAACATCAAAGTAATAAAAAGGGCATGATGTTTTCCTTTGTTCACTAGAAATGCTTAGAATGTACCTTACATCCCTTTCCTACACCTATTTTAAAAATCATTGGGGCTAGCACAGTGCTTCTAAAACTGTGTGGTCTGGAATACTAGTGTCTAGGGAGTCTTTTTAGGGGTGCCATGCAATTTTAATTCATGTGCACCTATTTAAAACTTCATAAATGATAAACTACCTGCTTTTAGACAATCATAAACTCAACTTCTTTTGAAGTTTCAACTAATTCTATGAAATATTAGAGCCCAAACAACATAAAATGCCTTTTTGAACTTCAAAAGGTTTCAAATATTTCTCTATATTATAATGCCATTTACCTCTCTTCTCCTCTTTGCCCCTCCCCCTAAATCACTCTGCCTTTCTCCCTATAACCAGATATTTTCACATTCCCCAATCCCTACCCTATATTTCATTCTTTGCTTACTCTTTCTGGATTTGTGTCAGGAAGATTGTAATAGTAGCTCTATCCATAGAGGCACAAAGACATCTCTTCCAAAGTTCATCCCATAAAAATAAAGAAAGGTAAGAGAGTGGAAGAAAGATAAGGAAAGGTGGAGAAGTGAAGGAATCCTAGTGCCCAGATAGTTGGTCTAGAGGCCTGACTATCTTGGAACCTTTTTTGTTGCCAACTTAAATGTTTGTATGCCACAGTTCTTTAAAACAAAAAATACTATGCCTTGATAGAAAAAAAAAGTTTGTAAACCATTGGTTAAGTTGGCAGCAACATCCTTCATTCTCCTTTGTTTAACTCAGATTCAAACTATTGGAAAATACTTTGCCCTCATGATTGCTATTGTTTTAACAATCCTAAAGAACCATAGGAAAGGACTTTTATATTCTACACCTTAGATTTTCTATGAGTTCTCTGAGGCTTTCCTCAACTGTGCAGTCTCAGGTGGGACACAGAACTCTGAGAAAACTCTATCCAACTCAGATTCCAATGAAAAAAAGGTCACAATTCCACAGTGGATTTGTATTCTAGGCCATGTGACGTGTGATTGGATGTAGTAGATGATCTCATAATTGAACTTCCTCAGAACTTTAACTTTAATATTCATTTGAGACTAAAGCAATTTCCCTCTTTGCTTCCTGGAGTTCAGTGTTTCTTCTGAAAATTCTATGTTCAATATTTTTCTGAATGGAAATAAGTTTTTGTCCTGGCCAAATAATGGCACAAGAGAAAAAGACTTTTTGTTAATTTGGTTGTTACTGATATACAGATATAGAAAAATATAGATCTCTATCTCTATTCATTTATTTGCCTTCCTTCTTTCCTTCCTTCCTCCATCCCTACTTTCTTTCTTTCTTTCTTTCTTTCTTTCTTTCTTTCTTTCTTTCTTTCTCTCTTTTTCTCTATTGATTCATCTCTCTGTCTGGCAGAAATGTGCACTAGGAGGATGGAAGAAAATAAAAATGATGTCCACTTCATTTAGTTCTTGTTCTTCCTAAACATTCATTTGTTTGCCAATAAAAGGCTATTTGGGGAATAAAGTAAATTTTATTATTCCAGACTCTACACAGCTCCTCTGTATTTTAATTTAGTAGAGCTCCCCAAATGTATTTTAGAGGCATTTGATTTCCCATCAGGGGTTAAACAGATATTACAAGGAATTTTGTAATTCCAAGTCAGTAGTTCTCTGGAACCACCAACTTGAAATCCGTACCAATTAATCGAATGAATAGACTTAATTTTATCTATCCTTGGCTATCTTGGTTGACTGTCCTTATCTAGGTGTGGTTGCTTATGACCACAAAGACTGTGGACTAAGAAAATCCTCCTTTTTGAGGAAGAGGATTCATAGTCCCTACATGTTAATAGATGGGGGCAAAAAACAAAAAACAGAAAACAAAACTATTAGCTGGCCCTTAAGTGCTTAAACTTGGTAGATGGTCACAAAGAGCAACTTGGCAAATAAAGGTGCCCAGCATAGGAACAGAATGATATGCCTAGCAGTAAACACCAGAGAGTAGTGTAATGGCATTACCAAAGGATATTAACACTCTGTGGTGTTGGAGGTATGAGTTGCCTTTGCCACACATATCCATGAATGTATTCTGGCTATCAATATTACCTCCATGTGTGATTTCTATTCCTGTTTCTTCATTTCTCAATTCCTTCCTCCCTTCCTTCTATCTTTCTTTCTTTCTTTCTTTCTTTCTTTCTTTCTTTCTTTCTTTCTTCCTTTCTTCCTTTCTTCCTTTCTTCCTTTCTTCCTTTCTTCCTTCCTTTCTTCCTTTCTTTCTTCCTCTCTCTTGCTGTACCTTGAATATAGAGTAGTTCTTCTATGAGAGGTCCATCATGTTCATTTTGTCATTTTCAAAATAAGGAGGTTAGATTAATAATAATATCTCATATTTCTATTACATTTTAAAGTTTACAAAGTATTTTCCTCTAAATTCCTGCCAAGTGGCTGAAACAAGTATTAATAACCTCATTTTATGAATATGGGAACTAAGTCTCAGAGAAAATTAAAACTCACATGAGGTCATACTGATAGTTTGTGGTACAGCCATTATTTGAACTCAGGAGTTCTTACATTAAGTGCTTTCACCAATAAACTATGTGATTTCTAAGACCTCTTCTTCCTTTGACATTCTATGATTCAAGATTTTATGATCCTGGAACCAAGAAACTCCAGGGTTTAGGGCTACCAGGAAATCAGTAGGCATACTGGATGTGGAGACCAGAAGATTTCCCTGTGGACAGAAGGGTGTGCCTACAACCCTCCTCAAGGTGGTAGAAGAGCATTGATATTGGAGAAGGTAGTAAAATCACAAGGCTGCTTTCCCTAACTTGGAGACAGACTCTGGAGGGTGAGAGGGGAAGAATTCAAGTTAAGTCTATCTGAATGTTCTTGGCTCCAGTGCTGAGGATAATGAGGATGGGACCTTCTTCTCATTCCCACCTCCTACTCCCCCATGGTGTTTTATGACTAATTAAATTGTGTTTATGCAAAGAATGAGCATAGTCAAAATTACAGATGACTGTCTGGAAAAGACTTTTCCCAGACTGCTAAAGTGGAACAAGTCACTGATAAAGAGGAGTTAATGAATTACAACTTGGAGGAGCTCTAGGATGAGTTTACACTAACTTTGCCACAAAAGACTTCTCCAAATACACAGAGGGCAATGACTAAGTCTTGTATAAAGGGCATAACTGTTTTGTGTACCACAGTTTAGGAAAAAGAGGCTGTTACCATTCCTTAGGCCACACTGGAATTTGAGACCAAAGTGCTTAGCTCCCTTTAATCGTTGAGCAACTCAGGAGACCAATGGTGCTGCCAGAGCCTAATCTAGTTGTGATTTCACTCCAGAGGGTTGCCACAGAGCACTGAAAAAATCTAAGTGTTTAGTCACATCAGTTAATGAAATTCTGAACTTGGCAGCTGATTTTTCCCAGGACAGGTCAGGGTAACCCATTGTGTAGTCAGCAGTAAGATTGCATTCTTACCAGTCATTGTCTGTAACTGAAAATAACTTTTGTGGAAGAGTGGATAGAACATCAGGAGACTGCATGCGAAGACAAAATTTAATTTTGTTCTCAAGTTCTAATGTAAAGGGACAACATGCGATAGGAGCTTTGAGCATTCACCTAATTATAGCACCCTAATGGTAAGGAAACTAAAGAATGAGTGAAAGATTTGGCATAACCCGGGTTATATGTCAGGCCATCTCTTTTTCTCTCAATTGTGATGCCTCAGATGTTCAAGTTAACAGTCACTCTGTCTTAGCATTTACAGAATTAAAAGAAGAGTGAAATGAACACTTTTTCTTCCTATCAGAGGAATTGAAGCTAAGATTTGTGACATTGATATTGTTCCCAAAGCAGATATCTTTATCTTTACACTTATGGAGGTAGTGACTGAGTGGACCTCTCTCTAAATTATGTATCTAAGACTAAGCTATAACTAGGACTGTTTTCACTTGGGACAAAAATAGTTGGGGAGAGAGCCCTTCGGTATCTGAGCACAATGCAGTTGTACCTGGACTGGGAGAAATGGGGGTGAGTGAGAGGGGAGAATATGCTGAATAACAATGCAGGCCAGCAGAAGACCTCAAGGTGAGGGACAAGGAAGCAACTCCATGTTTGTTGGCATCTAGGAGCAAAGGTCCATTAGCTTTGACCTAAGACATGAAGAAATTTTATTTCTGTCTTTCCTCAGTCTTTTAAACAATCTACATTGGAATCACATTGACTCTCTCCCGTTCACATCTAAATCCTTGCTCATAAAAAGCAGGTCAATGTGTTCTCTTCATTTTTAGTTGTTCTAAAATCCAGTGATTTGAGAGGTATGGTGGCCAGCATTAGACACTATCTAGTATCAATTGGATTTTTAGTTCTTGTTTCTTTTGATGAAGAATCAAGATTCTTGAGTGCAAGCTCCTATCATCTCTGCTTCTTTGTTTTATTGTTTCATATACGTTCATTGAATCACAATGTCAGAACTGAAAGGAACATTAGAGATCAATTAGTCTTATATTCTCAGATGAGGATGAAGCTCGGAAAGATTAAATGTTTTGTTCCCAGCAATGCTGCTAGAGTGGATCCCTTTGTAAAGCAACAAGGAGGACCTACTAATTTTATCCATTTTATATTTAGGTTTATTTTTTTTTAAATAGCAAGGGAAATATATATATGTGTTCAGGTTAACTCTTGTCTGCCTGCCACACTAGAGATAGACTAGAGAGAGATGACTACAAAATTTCATTAATTGTTGATTTCCCATTGTCCCTACAGTCTTGGAATAAAATTATTTTGCTAAAGAATTCTCATTTTCAGTTTAGGTTGCCCACAGATCTCAGAAGATAGACAAGCTATACTGATGGAAAGAAATGATACAAAAGTTCTCACTATCACCTATTCTCTATCATTCTGAATGATCCTTCCATTTATTTTAGAGTTGGAGTTCTTACAATCATAAATCATATAGTCATAGAATTTAAAGCTAGAAGGTATTTTAGTGGTCATCTAGTATAATTCCTGGTGAAGCCATACAAAGTTCTTTTAATTATGCCCAACTTTTCCCTGAAATAAAAGTCCTAGTTACTAAAGGTAAGACTAGGGCCCAGGTCTTTCAATTCTAAGTTCAAGGCCCTTTCCATTACATGATTCTAGCAGAAAATGTGACATTAATACCTCAACTAATTCTAATTAATCCAATTAATTAAGTAGTATAGATTAATTAATAGTATTACTACTGCTAATTAATCCAATGGATGTGCTGTCTCATTGATATAGCTCCTTTCTCCAGCAATGTAGATTATAATACAATGCCAGTTCATTCTATGTGATCTTAATCCATATCCTTCCAAAAAATTCACTACTGAACATCCCCTTAATGTGCTGGGGGTTTCCTTGCATTCCCCTGACATTATGAGGACACAAATGGAAGAAAAAAATTATATATGTTATGCCTCACTTTTACTATATGACTGGTCCATCTTTTTTTTATTTTTGGATTGGTATATTTTTTTGATAACATCTTTCAAACAGTTTCTTTGTAGCAACTTGTTTGCAATATATGGCAGCCTGCTCACACCTACCATAAACCTCTCCAATGCTCTTTGAGTGGTACTCAATTTCAATCATCAGAGACTATAGCCATGTAAAATCAATGATTTTAAGAATATGTGCCTTTGTTTCAGGGAGACATCTGACATCATTAAATGAATGCTGCAATTTTTAAAAGACAATTCAGTCTGATCCTCCTCCTGTTCAATTCTATGCTGAGCTCACTGTCTGTTGTAGTGTCTTTCTAAGGTTACATATGTGTATATATATATATATATATATATATATATATATATACACACATACATATATGTATACAAATGAACAAGCTGTATAGTTCTTCCAACTGCATATCATAATCTGTATAGTAGATATCCTTCACTTATTTGGTTTTTCCTGTGTGGAAAGCTAGGCCACATTCTTCTAAGTCATTAAGAATTTAGTTTATACTGGGGGCCTTGCAATGCCCCTAGTTCCAAGATAATTAGAAAATTAATACCCATAAACAGAAACCTCTGGAAAACCTCTCTATTTTCAGGAAGTTCCTTTTCATCTTGGTCTCTGTATTGGACCATTATAGTCATAAACATTTTTGGAAAACATACATTTTATTGTTTTATGACTTGTTTCATATTAATAATCAGAAGGTCACTGATCAAAATGATCTTAGTTTTCACATCTTCCAAGGATCTGGTGCAATTTTAACATATGAGAAACCATGACATAGGATGCAGTTAGCTCTTCTGAATTGAATCATTTTATATAGTCAGTAAGCAAAATGGAATTTTAGATCTTCCACATCTTTCAGTCAATTTTTTGATAACTAAGGTAGTTTACTATGGATTTATACTTGTGAAAAACTGCCTATTGTCTTCTTCTGCTTTAAGATCATCCTCATGACATAATAATAATAATAATAATAAAAAATAGTAACTAACATAATAATAATAACTAACATTTATATGGTATTTACTATGAGCCAGCCACTGTGCTAAGTGATTTATAATTACCTCATTTGATCGACACAACAACCCTGGGAGGTAGGTGCTATTATTATTCCCATTTTACAGAGCAAGTTAAGGCAAACAGAGGGTAAGTGACTTCAACAGGGACACATAGCTAGGAAGTATCTGAGGCCAGATTCGAACTCAGTTCTTCTTAACTTCAGATCCAGTGCTCTATCCACTGCACCACCTAGCTTACTGGAGTTTATTTCACACAAGTTTTAAATAGGAGAAAAGGTAGAAATATGTATTAGTAGTTACTGATGTTTTGTAGGACACTTCTAAAATAATAACACAAAATTATTTTATATTTTTATTATCCTCTTTTCTTTCAGATACCAGATATCAGAATTTATCCTTCAATATCCTCAAAATTATGTAGGTTCCACTATGAACCTTTTCTGTTTATTCTTGACCTAATCCAGTCAATTTTTCCACTTTTATTTTAAACAGTGGCATTTATTATTTTTTTTCTTAAACTAGGCAATGGAGTTAAGTTACTTGCCCATGGTCAGACAGCTATTAAGTGTCAAGTGTCGGAGGGTGAATTTGAACTCTGGTCCTTTTGACTCCAGGGCTGGTATTCTATCCACTGCACCACCTAGCTATTGCCAACAGTGCCATTTCTAATTGATTTATAAAAATATCTGGGACTGTGATGTTAGAATTGAAATGCAGTGACTTTCCTTTTCAACAAACCCTTGAAAGAATTTGTTGTTAAAAAGGAAAAGGTTTTGCAGATCTTTTTTCCCATACTTAAATGCCCTTGTAATGACTTTTATTAATTGGATCTTGAGTAAAAATTTCTTTAAATTACTTTTAGGAGTTGATATTACTTATAATCTATAACTATACTTAGGCAAGATTTTACAAATTAATTTACATTCTTAGCTGGGAATAGGAAAAATTTCTGGTGGAGATACATGTAAAATTCATGTATATTGATAACTTCCTAATATAAATACTTAAAGTTGCATTCACCCAGAAAAACCAGATACATCTAGCTAGGCCTCTATAAAAACACAGAATTTTAGTCATTTTCTCTCCATCTAAATATTTTTGACCACAATAGAACTTGATTCAACTGTTCAATAAGCATTTATTAAGCAAGAATAGTGAATTTTAAGCATTAGGGATACATAGTCCCTACCCTCAAAGATCTTACACTCTACTTGTATGCCAGTAAATAAATATACAAAGTATGTATATACTGTAAGACATGGAACACAATAGTCCCTGAAGAAATGAAAATGAAAAAAATATGGAATGGAAAGGATGGGAAGGTCATATGGTGACAGTAAGAAATGATAGATGGACTACCTGAATTCTCCATGGGTATCTTTGTGATGTTCCATGAAAAGTGAAGAAGGTGCCTAGTATATTGGGTACTCTCTGGTAAACTTGTGGGAAGACATGATAACAGTGCTACTGGATGGGCAGGCATGATTAGATTGTGATCTGCATAGTTGGAGAGAAAGTCCAAATTGGTAAGATTAAAGAATCTTTTGGGCATTTTGAATATAAAAAGTAATTTCAAAAGGTAGAGAGCACTAACTAGGGGTCAGTGTCAAGAAATACCTTGGGCAAAAGGTACTATTTTAGTTGTGATATATATTTTGTTTTAGTTGTGTGGGTAAAATTCACTATTCTTACATGTAGCAAGTGCTTAATAAATGCTTATTGAATGGTTGAATCAAGTTCTATTGTGGTCAAAAATATTTAGATGGAGAGAAAATGACTAAAATCCTGTGTTTCCATACAGGCCTAGCTAGATGTATCTAGTTTTTCTGGTTTTTCTAAATACGAAGCATAGCTTATCAAATTGCTCAGTGGAAAGAAATTGAAAGCCATATGCAGGCCAGTTTACCAATTGATATAGCCATTTTCTTTTACATAAAAGCATTTTTTAAATAAACTTTTCAGTGCTAAAAATGGGAGGTGGAGGTCATGGTAAGAATAGGTTTAGGCAGAGGGAAAGTTGGAAGAATAAGAGATTTTAACCAACTATCAGGTAATTTTGGATCTCAGAATCACAAGGGTTTATCATTACAAGTGATACTGAGATCAGTAATACTAGGTCTGTGAGTGGATAAGTTGCAATGGTGGTCATGGAGATTGAGGAGGCTGTTGTACTGTAAGGCCCAGGTTTTAAGTGGACATTAACATGCATACTGAAGACCCCCAATACAAGGGAAGGGTTTGGAGTAGAAAATGAACACTATGCATTAGAAAAAGCACTGGACTAGACTGGAGACTTGACCTCTAATCTTGACTCTTATTGGTTAGTTATATCAGCTTGGGAAAGTATCTTAAATTCTCTAGGCCTCATCTATAAATGAGTAGGTTGAACTAGATGAAATGCAATCTTACTTTCAACCCACAAAGCACTATGGTTCATCCAAATCATTAAAAAAAAGTTGAGTTTCTTATAGAAGTCATATCACAAAAAATAAAAATAAGTCACATGGCAGCTTGATACTTTCTACTGGGATTTCATTAGACTTGACCTACAAGGGAAAAACTTGGATCTGAGTTCAAAGTCAAAGCTCTTACTAGGTATCATTCCCCTTTAAATGTTAACATAAGTTAAAGAAAACCCAAGTCTCAATGAAAAGAATCCAACCTTTAAAATATCTCTGGATGCTGGTAAGAAGACCTTTAGAAATAGTAGGCTTTTCTCATCAGTGATATTCTCCTGATGGGCTCTGCCCATTTCCTCATATGGCACTCTCAGTTAATGAGGACTTCAGTTGCCCTTTGGCAGCCAAAAGGACAAGTACAAATTTTAATAAGATATCATATGTCGAAATTGATTATTAGGTTGTAATGAGGGTAAATGATGGAGACTCCATAGAAGTTGAAAATTTGAATGCAATTTCAATTTAAGATTAGAGAATTCTTGATCTTTCCATAGTCTGTGTGTGTATCTCCCTCATGCCTCAGCCCATGGTAGAGGTCACAGGTCTGTGTGTTGACAAGTCGTACTTTTAAAGCTGCTTCATTACCTTAAGTGTCAGGTTAACTAATACTGAGGAAGATCAATAACAGAGTGGGATGGCCTTTTGTTCTAGCACCACTAATATTCTAAAGCACAGAGACTTTTATTTTTTTTTAAATAGCACAGAGACTTTAAAACAAATTAGGCTGGTATGGCTGCAAAGGCAGGTTAATAGGTGTCATTGTAGGTTAATGCATTGACTTTTCACCACATCTCCAAGGATTGCAATTTGGCTGGGGTCAAAGAGGAAGAAGGCTTCAACCCTAATACTTCAGTCTTCCTTGGAAATGCATCCATATCAGAGAGTCAGTGTTCCAATAGTCATGATTTGATCTCACTCACCACTCTGTAGAAAAGGATTCCCAGTATAGAAAGATGAAAATGATAACCATTCTTCTGCAGTAGGGCTATGTGCACTGTTTGATCATGCAATTTCTTCCATTAGCCAGTATAATAAACTCTTTACTTTGGGTAAGCAATGAAATTCATTTGAATGGACAACAATTAATCTGGTAACTAAAAGATAGCATTAAAGTCCTTTTAGTAGGAAGCACAAAATAGGCTATTATCTGTTGATAATTTCTTGCAAATATAAAGGCTCAAACTGATAGTAAAAAAGAATTTCAGCAGTTCATCATACTCTAATTAAGTTATTTATTTAAAAATACATTTCACTGATATATTTTATTTTTATATAGCCAAAATTTCTCCCAGTATCTAGTTAGTTCATAAGCATTTAGGGAGCACTTAATAAGCACTAGGCACATGCTAAGTGCTGGGAATACAAATACAAATAGAAAGTCAGTCCCTGCCCTCAAGGAGCTTAGATCCTCACATTTTCAGAGAGAAAACAACAAATAAGAGAAGGCTGAAAAGAACAGTGTGAGAAAGGAGTTGAGAAAAGTACCCATGTAGTTTCATGGTGGAGAAATTCCAGAAAGTTAGGAGTGGAATTCAGAGAAGATTTAGCTGTCCTGGGCGCTTTCATTTAAAATTAGACCCTGGCAGGAACCTCTCGGAGGGAGATACTTCTGCAGAGATGGAGTTTGCTACCAATATGGAGGTCCAGTGAAGTGAACTTCTAGGGTTAGGAGGCCATAGGGACAGAGTAAACTTCCAGACTGGGAAGGCTACTGTGGCATGGTGGACAAGGTCTCTGGACAGTCAAAGGTGGAGACTGGGGAAGAATGAAAACTTAGCCTGGGTACTTTGATTCAAAGTTCTGGGAGGAACCAGCCATTCCAAGGAATGGATTTCAGGGTAGAATAAACTTCAAGGGTAAGAAGACCAGCGATAGAGTGAACTCACAAGGAAAGAAGACACAGGGGCAAAATGATCTTCCAGGGTAAGGAGGCTATCCCATGTAACAAAGTTAGAAAATTTTCAGAAAGTTATCTCATGTAACAGACAACTGTTTTTAAAGTTCTTTTTCTAGAAAAAGAGAAAAGAAAAAAATAGCCAAATCATTATGTTGAAAAAAAAATCTGACTATATATGAATTGTTTCATACCCAATCTAACCCCACAGTCTCCCTATTAAAAAATTCAGAGAGATTTCTTCTCTTGTGTATTCTTTAGGGCCATGCTTGTTTATAATTTTATGTCATTCACTTACAATTTTTTGTGGTTTCAACATGTATTTCAATATTTTGTGGTTATCCTTTCATTTGTGTTATTGTGGTCATATATTTTGTTTTCCTAGCTTTTATTTTTCGCTTCGTATCAGTTCACGTAAATCTTTCCAGGTTTCGCTGCATTAATTGTATTTGTTTCTTTTCAATAATACTCCATCACATTCATGTACAACAATTTGTTTAGCCATTTATCAATTGATGAGCATCTACTTTTTCCCCAGTTCTTTGTTATCACAAAAAAAGTTATATATTACTAGTAGTGGAATCTATGGGTAAAAGTGTATAGGCATTTTAGCTATTTTATTTGGTTAATAACAAATCGCTTTCTAAGATGTTTGTACTAATTCATAGCTCTACCAGCAATGCATTAGTATGTTTATCTTTCCACAACAACTTTCAACATTGACTTCCTATCTTTTTTTCATTGCTGTTGGGTATGAGGTGAAACCTGAGGATTGCTTTGATTTGCATTTCTTTAATTACTAGTGATTTAGATCATTCTTTTATATAATGGTTAATACAGTATAACTCTTGTTTTGATAACTGTTTGTTCACATCTTTTGTCTACCTATCCACTGGGGAAGGGCTTTTGGTCTTAATAATTATTTATATGTCTTATGTGTCAAATCTTTATCTGAGAAGTTTGATATAATTTTCCCACTTGACTTGTTTTGTTGATTAGTCATGTCTGACTCTTCAGGATGCCATTTGGGGTTTTCTTGGCAAAGATACTGGAGTGGTTTGCCATTTCCTTCTTCAGCTCATTTTACAGATGAGGAAACAGAGGCAAACAGGGTTAAGTTACTTGCCCAGGGTCACACAGCTAGTAAGTGTCTGAGGTTGGATTTGAACTTGGGACTTCCTGACTCCAGGCACAGTGCTCTTTCCTTTGAGCCACTTCATAGACATCTGACATCTTCCCATTTGACTTCTTCCTTCTTATTCTAGATGCAGTGTTTTGTTTGTGTGAAAGCTTTTCAATGACCCATAATTTAAATTACCTATATTATCTTTAGTAATTACCTTTGAGCAGCTAGGCGGTGCAGGGGAGAAAGTGTCAGAGCTGAAGTCAGGAAGACTCATCTTCTTGAGTACAAATCCAGCCTCAGACACTTACTAGCTGTGTGACCCTGGACAAGTCACACAGCTAGTAAGTGTCTGAGGCTGGATAAGGAAACCAAAGCAAACTGGGTTAAGTGGCAGAATGAGCTTGAGAAGGAAACGGAAAACTACTCTAGTATCTTTGCTAGGAAAATCCCAAATAGGGTCATGAAAAGTCAGACATGACTGAAATCAATTGAACAACAACATGAAATACTTTTATCTTGCATGTGATTAAGAATACAACTACCCATAGCTATGAAAACTATATGATTTAATTTTCTTCTAATTTTTAAAAATTCAGGTCACATACTCATTTTCAATTAATGTGGATTATAGTGTAAGATGTTGATCAGAGTCTAATGTTTGCCAGATTGCTTTCTAGTGTTTCCAAAAATTCTTACCAAATAAGAAATAATTTATGTTTTGAGTTTTATTGAAACTTGGGTTTTTGAATTCTACTATTTCTGATTTTCTTTTGTCTCATCTGTTCCATTGATCTACTTTTCTATTTTTTAACCAACTCTAAATGGTTTTGTTGGCTATTATTTTATAATAGAGTTTGAGATCTGAAAGTGCTATTCCGCCTTTCTGCTTACTTGTTTTCATTATTTCCCTTAATATTCTAGAACTTTTGTTTTACCAAATGAATGTGGTTATCATTTTAGTGAGTTCTATAAAATATCCCTTTTATAGTTTGATTGGTATAGCATGAAAACTGTAAATTGACTTTAGTAGAATTGTCATTTTTATTATTTTGGTATGGCCTAGTCATGAATATTGAATAATCCTCCAGCTATTTTAATTGTGCTTTATTTCCTTAAGGAATAATTTTTAATTAAATCTATACTAATTTTTATGTGCTATGATAAATTGATGCACAGATACTTTATCCATTTGGTAGTTATTAGAACTGTTATTGTTGACTCCTGGATTTTGCTTTTATTATATAGAAATTCTGTTGATTTTTGTGAATTTATTCTGTAGCTATTTGCTGAAGCTCTTGTATGGATTGTTGTTGTTTGTCCTTCATTTTTGAGGAAGATCATAACTTCAGGGGGGGTGAAGTAAGTGAATTCAATTTAAGTGAGGGAGAACTGCAAAGTCACCAACCTCACTTTCTCCTCCAGAGCCATCTGGGTCCAGTGGCCAGATATAGATCAGGACAACTGGAGATGGCTCAGGATGCAGTAGGGGACCTTGGTCTTTTCAAGCTAAGGTATGTAACCGGTCTTCCTTTGATTGAGACAATGCCTATTCAGTGATTAAGGCTTAATAAGAAATGAGATAAAGAATGGTCTCTTTACCTAGTCAAAAACAAATAAAAAAATTGATCTGGAGGGAAAGACCCTCAGGGTTTCTGGCCAAAACAGAAACTATAGTTATTTATGTTCATTTGTAGCCAATCTGGGCCCAAATAATGACAAAGTAGGGCTTGGCCTGGGACCTATTGTTGGTCAGTCAGTGAGAGCCAGAGTGATTTGGGGTTAAGGCTGGTCTTTAACAGAGAAAAAAAAATCTTTTTTTCCCTTCCCTCTATATTCTGCCCAAAAGGGAATGCATATTTTAATCTCTAAATTCACTTATAAAATGAAGAGAACCAATTGTTATTTGCAGCCTAGTTATATCAAGAAAGCTAACTAAATTGTTAAAAAAAAATCACCTCTAAAACCCTTTCCTCAAAATGATTCTCTAGGACTTTCAAAGAAAATCATCTTGTCATTAGCAATGTAATATATGTTTATATCCTTTTTATCTGTTTATTCTTTATGTGTCTTTTTTATATATAGTTGCATATATAATATTTTCCCCATTAGATTATAAGTTCCTTGAGAGCAGGGCTGGTTTTTTGCCTCATTTTGTGTCCCTAGCACTTACCATGGCCCCCTGGTACACAGTAGATGCTTAATAAATGTTAATTGACTGACTGACTTATTGGTATTAATAACATTTCTAGAACTTTTTCAAGTAATAGTAAAGAGAGTAGGTATCTTTACTTATGTAACTGGGGTTTGGCTCATGCCCAGATGCCTGAATGGAAGCAACCACATGAGAGATGTCATGGATCTGCTTCTGGAAGAAAGATCTCTGCGTGTGGATGTGTGGATATTTGGTGTTGGCCTTTCACATCTTTCAATCTTTCCCCAATATCTGGTTACGTGTATAAAACTACCTGACTGAAAGTCTGGCCTTCTCTTTTACTGAGGTATCCAGCGTTGAAGGTCTCTTTCATTCTGACACCATACAGTAAGTGGGGAAGGGCCTGAGGGACAACTTTTTCTTCCATTAGACCTTATGTCCTAAAGAAACAGTCTGGAAGTTAGGTCTGTTTTTATTTGTCCTTTTCTAGGAGCAGAGATAAGAGTCCCTGAATCAGGATCTTGAGCCATGGGAACCTTGGAGTCCAGGTTTCTAGGCTAGATTTTGTAGCCAGCCCAGCAAGGAAGTGCTGAGAAACCAAGATCCTTCGCTACTAACCCACGTTAGGGCTTTAGACTTGAGATTCTTGGAATTAATGCTGTATAGGAATTGAACTAAGCTGTGAAACTTAACCCTTCTCCCCTCTTTAGAGACTGAAGTGATATGGAGGGAACCCCCCCAAATTATAACCCCAAGGCATTGGGGAAAATGTTTGTATAGATGTTTCTTCTTATGATACTTGAGAAGTAAATGTTCCTCTCTAAAAGCTAATCTGACTGTTATGTGTTTAAGGTACTTGAACCCTTAAAATTTAGGAAGTTAAATTAGAAAGGTCTCTAGCCAGTGATGGAGATTAAAGACTCCTCAGTCTCCTCAGGGTACTAGAGAACTGTGGTGGAGGTGTGAAATATAACACATTTAGCTCTTAGAGAAGGAGAACAGAGCCCCATGTTCATGTGTTTACTGAGAAAGTTTCTAGTGTCTGCCCACTGCACATGATACTTGGTTTTGGTTTTCACTAGATATTTTTTATAATATTAAAATATTAAATATAATATTAAATATATATATATATTTTAAAAGATGGTCCTATTTCTATACTTGGTAGTGTTTTTAGCATATTCAATTTATTTTTGTCTGGTGTGGGTTATTCTTGTGATACAGTGATACAGATCAGCAATTTCTCTATGCCTTATAGTCCTAATTAATCCATCAATAAGCATTAATTAAGTGTCTACTGTATCCCAGGCACTATGATCAGCACTAGGAATAGAAATAAAACAATTTCATGCACAGATAAAAAATACAAAAATATACACAATTAAATTCAAGGGAATTTTATGGCAAATGAGAGTAAAAACTTGATTCCAGGTTTCCTGACTTCAGGGCTGACTTCTCTCTCTACAATATCTTGCTTCTCTATAGACCATTTAGGATCATAGATCCAGAGCTGGGAGAGGTCTTAGAGACCATCTAGTTTAACCCCCTAATTTAAATGTGAGGAAACTGAGGCTCAGAGAGACTAAGTATCATGCCGCTAGGTAGAAAATGATACAGTTCAGACTTGAACATGCCCTTTTGATTCTAAATTTATTACTTATTCCATTGAATTACGTTGCTATTCAACTACTCCATTGGCTCTGCTACCATCACTATTTGGATGTTCTCTTCAATGATATAGATCGCAACATATTCATGGCTCTCCCTCTTGTGTGATTCTTGTCCTTGTCCTGCAATAAGTTTATCACAGGGGATCCACCAAAGTGCTAGAGGCATTCTATGTTTTCTCTGGATGTTGTGAAAATATTAGTGGAACACTTGGGCTATACACCCCAAATCCTTCCCCACATGAACAATCTATCCTTTCTTTCTATATTTAGTAATTCAACAAAAGGACAAAAATAAAGTGTGTCCAAACTAAAGAGTAAAGAGTAAATAATGAGCTTGATGACCTTAGAAAAACATGAATAGATTTGCACGAAGTAATGAGCAAAATGAGCAGAGCCAAGAGAATGTTGTTTTCGGGAACAGTAATATTGTTTTAAGAATGACTTTGAGTGACAAAGTCATTTTGAGTATTACAAATACCCAAATTAACCCCAAAAGACATATGAAGGAAGATGCTATCTACATCCAGAGAAAGAACTGATAAATAGAAGTATGTATAGAAATGTTTTGCACACACACACATACACATACATACATACATACATATTTGTGTCTAGTGGTAGCCATAGGGGGAGAAAAAAAGGGGAAGAAGGTTACATAATAACTTTATTATATATTTAAAAGGAATAGCAAGTTGTACGTAATTCACAGTTTCATGTACAAGCATCTTTTTTCTATTCCACTATGTTGTGAAAATATGTTTTATTTCTTAAATTCAGAATAAAATAAGTTAAAAAAAGAATAAAAGGATAAATGCTCCTAAAATCTAAAGCCATAATTACTACAGACATTTCAGAAGCTTTATATTTTTATTCTTTCATCAGCTTTTAGGCATAACATTCAATCACTTATTTTGTTTGACATTGTCTTATTAATTATGACTGTGACTCATGAGCTGTTCTGGTCATGTTGAGGGTGGTCTAACTACTTGGCTTATTTTGTGTTCTTATATGCAGAGTGGCCATATGACTTCTTATGCAGGCCTTTGCTCATGTGGATATTAAACTGCATTTATAGTTAATGAAATCAGTACAAAAGAGGCAAGGCCTGAGGTCACCTTCACAGTTACCTAATGTTGGACACTACCCATTCAGTTGCTGGGTGGAAGAAAGGAAAAGAATGACAATATCAGAAGCTTGTATAAAATTTCCTCCTTAAGCTTTGGAACCAAGTCATAATAAATCTTGATCACATTTATAGGCCTTTTATTGCTGTCATTGCTGTATTACAAATGTGCCTTGCTGCATGATCATTTTATCATGGACCTTTTAGTGGGAAAAGTTTTCTGAACCTTTCTGCTCTATGCCAGGAAATTCATCATGCTACGAAAGTGGCCTTCCAGCTTTTTATCTCATCTTCCAGAATACATTTAGGACCCTTTGTATACTCTCCACTAAATGTATACAGCTATGATGCCAGGGAGACAGGTGGGAGGCATCCCTATTAGAACTGGGAGATAAATCCCAGCCAAAGGGGTTTGTAAGATTCCTCTTTCCTCTTGCCCAGTCCAGCTTTAAAATTCTCTTTAAAGCTCACATTTTGTTGAAGTTCATTTCAAGGCCAATTTATTTCATTTCGGTACATTAAAATTTCAATTAAATTTAATCCAACAAATATTTTTTAAGCACCTACTGTGTGCAAGTTTAGGATATGACAGAAGGGGAAAAAAATCCTTGCCCTTGAGGAATTTATGCTTACTTTGGTAGAAACAAGAAGTACACAGATAAATACATACAAAATATATACAAAATAAAATCAAAGCAATTTGGATCAGCGCAGAACAATAATAACTAGGGAGATCTGGAAAAGACATCATGTAGGACTTGATATGAGCCTTTAAAGGTGCCAGGGATTCCAAGTGGTGGAGGTAAGAGGAAAGTGCATTCCTGGAATGGAGGACAGCCTGTGTAGAGGCAAGAATTTGGGAGATGAAATATTGTGTACAGGGACCAGCAAGTAGTACAGTTTTATTGTAATGTAGAGCACTTGAAAGAAAGTATTGTGAAATCTGTCCGGAAGACTGGGTTTGAGCTAAATTGTAAAGGCTTTAAAAGCCCCAAAGAGGCATTTTATTTTTTTCATAGAGGCAGTAGAAAGTCACTGAAACTTCTTGAGCAGGGGAAAGACATGGTCAGCTAGACTTATGTTTTAGGAATATCTATTTAGCAGCAGCATGGGGGAATGTATGGAAGTGGGGAGAAACTGGAAGCTGGAGGAACAAGAGGCTATTTCAATATTGCATGTGAAAGGTGATAAGTATTTGAATTAGAGTGGTGTCACTGTGAGTGAAAAGAGGAGGATGAATATGAGAAATGCTATGGAACTAATAATATCAACAAGACTTAGTAACTAATTCAACATGTGGGATGAGAGATACTAAAGAGTGAAGGATGATTCCTTGATTGTGAACTTGCCTGTCTGAAAGAGTAGTGATGCCTGTCCTTGACAGAAAGAAGAGTCAGAAAGAGGAATGGGATTTGAGGGGAAGATAATGTGTCCAGTTATAAACATGTTTACTTTGAGACACCAATGGGAGAACCAGATAGACATACGCAAGAGATAGTTCATGATACAACAGGAATTCAGAGAAGATATGTGTGGTGGATATGTGGATTTGGGAGTTATCTGCATAAAGACAAGAGAGAAGAGGAAAAGGAGTGGTCAGACAGGTAGGAGGAGAACCAGGGGGGGTGGAGTACCATGAAAATTCTAGGAAGAAAGAGCATCCAGGATGAGGGGGTTGTCAACAGTGACAAATAGTATAAAGAGGTCAAAGATAGTGAAGGCTGAACCACATTATAGAGCACAAAATACGCTGAAGTCGGATTGGAGGACCTGGGTTCAATTCCCAGCTTTTCCTAGCTCTGTGACCTTTGGTAATTCTACTTTGATTCAGCTATGCACTAAATGGCATGAGAAGAAATGTAGACATTGTCTAAAGAAATTGGGAAATTCATTTGCCTACAGTAATTTTATTCCAGCCCACTGGACTGGTTATAGGGAATATTTTGTAGATAACAAAAAATGTTTTGGAGTATCAGATGGCCACTGAAGATAGAAAAATATCAATGAAATTTTTGTTTTGTCTTTGTGTGTGTGTGTGTTTGTGTGTGTGTGTTTGTGTGTGTGTGTGGCAATCACTAAATCTTTCAATCTGCATACTATTTTTCCCCAACTTAGGAGAATATTTTGTGATTTAATTGGAAGCCCCCCATTTAATGAAGGAATTCTGACAGGGACCTTGTTAATATCAATGTCTGGATCTGGAAGAATTGTTTAATTCTTTAAGAAATAATGATACTTAAAAAAATACACACACACAAGCTTTCTGCTTTTTGAACTTAGTCAACAAGGGCACAATAATTGTCAAATTGGAAGAGCTAGAATTTATTTATGTTAATAGATACACCATAAATACCCATGTCTTTCATAGTTATGCAGATTTCTATATGTAATCAGCAGTATTCTTACTAATTCATGCAGATGTATTTAGAAAAAATGCTGAGAAACAATACTGCTGATTTAGGTTGCTTCCGGCAACGATGACATCAATGGAAAACACTAAGAGCAGACATTTTGTCATAGGACCAGAAACTCCTTGATTCAAATATCCCTTAAGATAAAGCTCCATTTTTGGTAAAGTCTTATGCACTACTTTGTTGTGGCACGGAGGTGACCTTGGGATCTCACAATCTATGACAATGGGCAACAAGATCTGGTTACTCCTAGTAAACTGAGAAGGATTTAAGTAGGGGGCCAGTCAATGACTCTGGGTCTATCCTCAGAAGACTGACCTCCACAGAAGACTGTGGAGAAACTTATCTTCAGAATGTTGGCTATTAGCATTAAGGCCTCAGACAGATTTAAAAGGCTTTGGAAGGTGGTATGAACCAAGAGAGATCTCTAAAAGCCCCAATCCCTTATGATGCTCAAGCCATTCTCTTATTCTTTTTAACATTTGTGTTATAATTTGCATCTTCTTGTATTTGTGTTGTTTTCTTTTTGAATTTTGTTATTTTTAAAGTTTGTGTTATTAGTCTTTAAAATTTGTATTGTGAGATGCCACGTAGCATAGAGATAGAGGGTTGGCCTTGGAGTCAGGAAAACCTGGCCTGCTTCTGGTACCTACTGGCTGTGTCATCCTGGGCAACCTCTCAGTGCCTTAGGCAACTCTCTACACTTACAAGTTGTGGAGGAGATGTTGATCTTTATTGGGGAAGAGGATAAATAGGAAAAACGTTTATTAAGCACTTACTATATGAGGTTGAGGCAGCTAGCTGGCTCAGTTGATAGAGCACTGGGCCTGGAGTCAGCAAGATCAGAGTTCAAATCCGGCTTCAGGCACTTACTAACTGAGTGACCCTGGGCAAATTACTTAACCTCTATTTGTCTTAACCCACTGGAGAAAGAAATGGCAAACCACTGCAGTATCTTTTCCAAGAAAACTTGATGGATAGTATTGGCATGCTAAGGCCCATTGGGTCACAGAGAGTCAGGCATGACTGAACGACTGAACAACAAAAACATATAAAGTTAAATGACTTGCCCAAGGTTGTACAACTAGTAAATGTCTGAGGATGGATTTGAGCTCAGGTCTTCCCGACTATAGACCTAGCATTCCATCCACTGCATCACCTAGCTGCCTCGAGTAGAGTGAGTATCCCATTAGGAGTTGCTTATATGAATGAAAGCACAGGGCCAACAAAAAACAGCAAAATATTATAGATAATTTTCAAAAATCACCTAATTTCGAATAATTCCTCCCCTCCCCCCCCATGGCAAGATGCCCTAACAAAGAATAACAGAGGAAAAAAATAGTTTAGCAAAATCAACCAGTGAATCAACTGTTTCTTATGGCTGATGCAACATTCCATATTAATATTCCTCCACTGTTACAAAAAAAAAAAAGAGCGAGATATATACTCTCAACTGGAGCCAAGTGTAATATAACATTTCAGTTCTTTCCATTAACATTGGATGTTTTGGATTACAATCCATGTTGGAATCATTATGTACACTGATTTCTTGGTTTTGTTTACTTCATTCTGCATGAGTTCATATAAGTCATCTTATACTTCTCTGAATCTGTCATCATTCTCCACATTCATTTTTCTCATGCATAGTAATTCCTATTATATTCATGTAACAACTTGCTTATCCTTTTCCCAATTGAGGAAATCCATGGTTTTGAAAGGAAAGAAGCCTGAAAAAATCCATGGGCCAAAACTAATGCCAATAAATAGCAGGAAATGTTAATAAGTCATAAATCATAGAATTTGGTTTCTGGAGCATCAGATGCCCATTGATCTTAATGTCATGTAGTCCTATTCCCTGCTTGATGGATGAATCCCAGTGCTTTGTGCATAATAGGTACATAATAAATGTTGAATTATCAAATTGAATGTGTGGTCATCTACTGAGATATTTGTAAAGTGCTTAACATAATACCCATCACGTAGTAGGCACTTAATAAATTATTGGTCTCTTCCCTTGCTTAATGCCCCTAAGTATCCCTTAGAGAGCTGGAAACAAAAAAAATACTAATATTTCAATTTTTCAGGCAAAAGTTGCTTCATAAAGTTAAAGGCATCAAATCTATGCTGCAAATCAGCATGGGAAGAACTGATGAAAATGTTATGGAGCATGGATGTTAGACAACTATGCAATCATTCTAATGGGGAGCAATTTTTTTCCCCAAAGGATAGATTCTGATTGGCCAGGTTGAGTACAATGGGCAATTCCTCAGAAAATGGCTTAACAAGATAATAGTAATGACTGACATGAACATAAGAGTATGAAATTTACAAATTTCATAAACACAAATTTGTAAATATAAATTTGCAAAACACTTTAGATACATGATCTTTAATTTTTTTGTTATGAACTTAATCAACATTAGCCAACATGGATTTTGTAATAAATAAAGAACAGAAGAGGATTACGTATGAAAATGTGAACTTCTGATACATAATTTGCTTTTTAAAATGCAAATTCTATTCCATACAATAATAATGAAACTGCCCTGTCTGTGACCCATTTGAACTTTCTTCTGTGTATTTTTAATGTTTCATGAATGGTCTTTGACTACCTTTATTTTTTTCTGCACACTCTTTTCTCACCATTTCCATGATCTACCCCCAGCAGAAGTTCTCTTTTGTAAGTATGGTACAGTGAAACAAATCAACAGCTTTCTTATGTCTGTCAACACATATCTTCTTTTGTGCCACTCATTGATCACCAGTCAAGAGGAGGCTTCTGCAGGCATGACTGGCCACTACAATAATCAGAGCACTAAAAGCTTTCAACAGTTTTTTTTTGGCTTTATATTATTGTAGTTATTTTGTAAATTGTCCTTCTTCTGTTGACTCCATTCTCCACCAGTTCATACAGCTCTTCTCAGGGTTCTCTGAATCTATCATATTCATTTTTTTCTTACAGTGCAATAATGTTACATTGACAGAACATAGTTTGTTCAGCTGTTCCATAGTTGATGGCTACCTAATTTGTTTCCAGTTTTTAGCTTCAACAAAAACACTGCTATTAATATTCATGTATGTGTTCATCTTTTTATTCTTTTTATCCACATTATCTCTTAAGCCTTTTGACTTATATACTAAAGGTATTGTTCATTTTACAGATGAGAGAACTGAGACTCAGAGGGTGACTTGCCCATGGTTAGAAAACTTTTTGTTGTACATATCAGGTAGGATTCAGATTCAAGTATTTTGACTCCAAGTATAGCACTCTCCACTGTGCCACAATGAGAATTGGAGGGACCCAGATAAAGAAAATATTATTTAGGCTTAATTAAAATCTCCTGGTAAATCTTCTCCAGAAGAAAATACTTCAGTCATAACAAAGGAAACAGCTGAGTTTTAACTGCATATAGGATTCACTGTAGACTTTTATGGTAGGAAGAAGCAGGGGAGAAAGCTATGTATAATGTGGACTCTAGAGTTATTCACAACTTCTGACACCTTTGCGTATCAGAGTGGTTTGCAAATTTACCTTAGTCATATTGCATGAACTGTTATTTTAAAATAGCTTCTGAGCTGCTGAATAAATGATACTTTAAAATTTTGATTTTTTGGGGGCCGAGGCAATTGGGGCAAGTGATTTGCCCAGAGTCACACAGCTAGTAAGTGTTACATGTCTGAGGTTGGATTTGAACTTAGGTCCTCCTGACTCCAGGGCTGGTGCTCTATTCACTGTGCCACCTAACTGCCCCCTTTTTATTTCATTTTATTTTTTTATATTTTCTTTGAGGGTTTCTAGTCAATGGCATGGATCTCAATCCATCCACGACTTCTCATCCTCTGTGAGTCTTATCCATGCCCTCAGACAAATTTTCTACAGCTACTGATTTAAGGAACAACAGAGCACAGGGATTGTCCTGTTATCCCTTACTCCTGTTTTGTAATTCTCTCAATTTCTTTCCCAATGATATTTCTCTTATGTCACTTTTGCTGCCTCATTCTGGTCTAGTGGCTTCCTGTCTTCCTGCTCATGCTTGGTTAGCAGTTTTGTTTTTGGTCTCTTTAGCTGCTGTCTTCCACTCCTCTCTCCCTCATATCTTGTCATGCAGGAAGGGCCTCAGTCAACATGGATGCCAACTAGTATGGACTCCTTGAAAGCACTCCTTTTCCCTTTCCATCTGTACATATGGCCACCCTGAGTTCTCTCTGTAAGAAGTTTCTTCCAATGTGAAGGGTAACTAGAAGGACCTATACCTTCTGGGTAGCCAACAGCCTTTAACCTTCAGCCCCCCTTACATTTTGCTAATTTGTGTCTGAGAGAAAGGCTACCTTATACTGCTAAGTTCAAGTTGATAACATGTAGACCACCCCATTATAGATACTAAACTCTCTTCAACAATGCTAATGCTCAGTATTAATGATTCCAGAGCATGATGGCAAAGCAGACAGTTAAGTGGAGATAATCAATGTATAGTTTGAATTGTCCTGGTACCTAAAAGATATCCTCCCCTCTTCCCAATTCTATTTGAAAAAAAAGAATTATATTACCATGAATATATTGTTGAATTGAATCATTGCTAATCTGTATCTTGGCTATGATTATGGACAAACCTAAAAACAAGATGTGAATTATAATTTAGAACATTGATTATCTCATAAGTCTCATTATCTTGGAAATTAGACATGTAGATGATAGGAACTGAAGATCTGAAGATTATTCAAAAGGTACTTTGTATAAAATTTACCAGTTGTATTCTTTCCTCCCACACTCAGTAGGCTGGACTACACAGATGACAAGATAAATTAATCATTATTCTCCTACCACAAATGATGATTGGCAATAACTGTGAAAGTCAGTGGTTCATGTGGTACACTTTGAATCAATTCTCAGTGTTAGAGGGAAACTTAGTGGTCCAAATAGTCCACCCCTTCACTTTACAGATGAGGAAACAGAAACCCAGAGAGCAGATGTGACTTATCTAAGGTCACTCAATCATGTAATGATTGGCTTGGGAAACATTTTTAGTCCATACCAGTATTTGATTTAATTCAAATTGCTTTTCCCTATTCCCCTAGGAGGTAACTCTTCTTTATTGCTTTCCAATCAGTCCATTAGGGAGGGAGAGGGTATTGTTCTTTCCTCCTTCTTTCCTTCTTCTCTCCTTTCCTCCCTTTCTTCTTCTCTTCCCCTTCCTTTACTTCCTCTCTCTCTCCCTCCCTTCCTTTTTTCCTCCCTTCTGCCTTTCCTTCCTTTCTTCCTCCCTCCCTTCCTCTCTCCCTTTCCCCCTTCTTTTCTTCTCTCCCTTCCTCTTTACCTCCCTCTCTCTTTCCCTTTTTCCTTCCTCTCTTCCTCTGTCCTACCTGCCTTCCTTCCTTCTTTGCTTCTTTCCTTCTTCCCCTCTTCTTATCTCCCCTTTTCTTTCTCCTTTCAGCTTCCTTTTTTTTTCATTCTTCCATCCCATGTAAGAAAGACATGAACATGACACCCTTGTGTTATATTTGTATATAGTCATGAGGCAGTGGGTACAATTTCACTATAAATATATATGTATATGATTATTAAGTAAGGGCATATATGTGATATTTTTATGCATGTGTATAATGTTTTATTTTAAGGTTCCTTTGGAAGAAAATGTTTTCCTGAAGAAAAAGAAAACATATTCCCAGCAAGGAAAGCTGCAGCTGCATAAGTGCTTTGGGGATAATAAAGGATTTGATTTTGTTTTGCTCTGCTCTCATGATTCACCCATACTGTTCACTACTTTGCTCCACAGATCCCAATGCCTTTATTAAGCTTTCTAGTAAACAGGATAAGAAATTCCTAGGGTTTTTATTAGACATGGAAAGAGAAATATAGAAGATGCTTTTTCAAAAAAAAATCTTAGAGTAGCTGAGATTCAAAACTCAGTTACCCATACTTGTTTAAATAAAAAAAAAATCTGTACCAAACTATAACCTTCAATATTGACTGATCATTCCAAATCTCTAGAGGTCTCACAACAAACATTCTCCAGCATCTCATTCCCATAAAGAAGAATCCTCTTTTCTGGGGAACTTCCATGAATTCCTTGGAGTGGGCCCCATTGCAACTATGATTATGGCCATCTGCTTTTTCCTGTTCTCCTAGGAAGTAACTCTTCTGCATTGCTCTCCCATCAGCTTGTGCATCAGAGCATGTCTTTTTTTCCAAGTCATAGATCTTTGTATTGTCAGGGCCCCTTAAGAGTTTCTCTGGTAGTTGAAGCTTTGGTACTCTGCTTAGGGTTTCCATTGTCTGAAATGACAGATGAGTAATTGCAAACTCACCTGACCTACTATATATCTAGCTAGCCTTGGGCCATGATTCACATTCCTCCAAATATGCTCCATGACACCAAGACCCACCCAGTGTAGGTATCTTACTTTCTGCCCTGCTGCTGGGCTCATATCATGTATGTGACCCCATTTTCTCACTTTTGCTTTTGCTGTAGAAATAGTAATCAAATTAATAATCCTATTGCTACTAGAAAGGGCATAACAACTGATTCCATTGAAGTTCCATTCATAATCCCTGTAACTGCCTGGGTCCACGCTTCCTCCCCTGGCCACTACTCCCCTTTGTTTTGTATCCCACTATTATAAAGTTTCTATGTATACACAGAAGTTTAATCATTCTTAGAACCAAGATTTGTACATAGTCACATGGCAGTGAGTACAATTTCAATATAATATATATGCATATAATTATTGAATAAATACATATATGTGACATTTTATGTATTATATTTTGTATTATATTATGTATTATATTATGTATTATATGCATGCATGTATAATATTTTATTTTAAGGTTTCTTTGGAAGAAAAAGTTTTCCTGAACAAAAAGAAGACATATTCCTAGCAAGGGAAGCTGCAGCTTCAGGAAGGGAATTTACGGACTATTTAGTTTAGTGATTCTTAACCTGTAGACTATCAACTTGGTTTATTTTTTTTATAACTATATTTAAATGTAATTGACTTCCTTTGTAATCTTTATTTCATGAGCAGCTAGGTAGCATAGCAGATAGAGTGTTGGTCTTGGAATCAGGAAGACTGATCTTCCTGAGTTCAAATTCAGCTAGCTAGACACTTGCTAGCTGTGTGATTGTGGGCAAATCACTTAGCCCAGTTTTGCCTTAGTTTCCTCATCTATAAAATGAGCTGGAGAAGGAAATGTCAAACCACTCCAGTATCTCTGCTAAGAAAACCCCAGTTGGAGTCACAAAGAGTTAGACATGACTGCATGTGGTTGAACAACAACAATAATAAAACATTATTTTGAGAAGGGATATATAAGTTTCACCAGACTGAAAAAAGGGCCTATGACACACAAAAAAGGTCAATAACACTTGATCTAGTTTAATCAAGTTAACAAATCCGTAACAAGCATTTATTAATCGTTTACTATGCACCAGGCAGTGTGCTAAGAGCTGAGAATAAAAAGAAAGGTAACAAAAGAAGCAATTCCTGTTCACACGGAGCTCACAAGGAGTTCACAATTCCCTCATTTTACAGACTAGGAAACAGGTCCAGAGAGGTATAGAGACTTGTCCAACATTAATGAGGTGGCAAAGTATCAAAAATCAGGATTCGAACTTAGGTTCACTGACTCCAAATCCAGTGCTTCTTTTTTTTTTTAGGCAATTGGGGTTAAGTGACTTGCCCAGGGTCACACAGCTAGTAAGTGTCGAGTGGCCAAGTGTTTGGTCTGAGGCTGGATTTGAACTCAGGTCCTCCTGACCTCAGAGCCAGTATTCTATCCGCTGTGCCACCTAGCTGCCCTGTGTTTTTTTTCCAAACAACTGAGCTTGGGAATGAGATGGTCTTCCTTGAATCTTACAAATACTGACCTGCTTTTTTAGCTTGGAGTTTACCCCCATCTACAGGAAAGCCTCATTTCTGTGAAGGATGATTAAAGCTTTACTCCAAACCTACTGTTATTCTTATAGGTTTGTTGTTACTGTTCAAGCCTATCCTACTCTCTGTGACACCATTTGGAGTGTTCCATGCCTTGATGTTTTAGAATTTCCTCAGATTGGTCAGTGCTTGATTTGTAGTTGTTTCACAGGATAACAAAAATTTTGAGTTGGAAAGGACCTCAGAAACAATCTAGTACAACTTATATCCTGTAAGGAAATATTCTCTACAACAACCCAAGTCACCATCCAATTTTTGCTCGGAGACTTCCAGGGAGGGGAAAATAAATGCTAATGAAATGCCATTAATTCAAGTCAACATGGGATAATGCAGAGAACACCATATTGGGAACCAGAGGATATAACTTCTCACTCTACTATTTACCAGCTGGGTGACCTTGGATGAGTTACTTATTCAACTGATAGTTCTCAAGTTGGAGATAATAATATAGGTACTTGCCTTACCTAGCTCATAGAGTTGTTTGAGGAAAGTGATTTATAAAACTTACTGAACTACAGGCAAAAGAGGTGTTGTTGTTGTTTTAACATCCCTTCTGTGCCACTTTGCCAAAGGGTGGTTACTATTACCAGACTCTAGGGTTATTCTGTGGATCTTGGCTCTTAATAAATACTGTAGTGAGCTTCCCTTAAGAGTCAGTCAGTGGTGGGGCAGCTAGGTGGTGCAGTGGCATGAACTAGTTCGTTCATGGATCCATAGTTGACTCTCTTCTCTGCTGCCAGAAATCACACTTTTTTGCAATTGCTTCTTCCTCTGAGTCCCTGTTTCTTTGTGTCCATCTCTGGGGTGCACCTGTTTCTGCTCTCTGCTGGATACATCTCAAGTATGCCTTTTTAAACTAAGAAGTATTTCTGCTTCATAGCACCATTACAAATGGGGGTGAAGAAACAAAATCTCCTCCCCTCTCCTTCTCCAAGCAATAGGCATAAGGAATCACACTCCGAAAAGCTTCTTCCGAGCTGGTGAGCTCAGTTTTTCAAGAGGCCTTTAGGGGTATGGCCAAATTTTGTCTAGTCAATGACTTTGTTCTCTTCAATTCAACCAAGAAAACTTTTTCACCATTTATAAAAGAATAACATGGCATTAGCACATTTTTGTATAGTTGTTTATATGGTAACATTTCATTTTCTCAATTGTCCACTGCTTGCTTTCTGTGATTATCTCAATTTGTGTATTTGTGTGTGTGTGTGTGTGTGTGTGTGTGTGTGTAGAAGGGCAAACAAATCACACACCTCTTATCATCATTGTTAAGAGTTTCAATTGATTATCTTAGCTCATGGTTCTTAGTGTGTTCTTGGAAGATTTTGTGGTTATCTTGAAGACTTTGAGTCAGAATGACTTGAGTTGGAACCCTGCCTCAGATATTGACTAGCTTTTTGACTGAAAACAAATCACTCCATCTCTTTTGGTCCTCAGTTTGTTTTTCATCTGTAAAATGAAAGTTGGACTTGATAGCTTCTAGGGTCCATTCCAGCTCAAAATCTATGATTCTTGCTACAGTGGCATTACAAGTACCAGGCAGCTCCAGCTCCCCAAGGCGGAATGACCTTTGGAGTCATTGGAGGCAAAGGTGTCCTTATAAACTCAGGGAAGCAGCAGCAACTGATTGGAAATCACCCAGACATATTCCTGAAAATCCCAAGTGAGTCAAAGGAACTTTGTGTCCCTGGGACGCATCTCAGGCAGATTCAGAGCTTCATCACCACCAGAGAGGTCCAGTATTTATACCACAACTATGGGGTCCCAGAGCCCTGATCCTCTGCTGCTTGGTCCCTGGGCTTGGTGTGATGTGGTACCATAATTGGCATGTGTGGGGCTATTGTACCACATTGTTCCAGAATATTTACAGAAAATATTTTAAGCGGTTTTCCACCCCCATATCCCCCCATTTTTGGAAAAGGAACACATTGGCTCAAGAGCTACAAACGCTTTCCCTGGGAGAGCAGTGTGGGCTGAATAAGGCTGGCCTGGGGGTAATTTGAGTCACTGACCTCCTACTGCAGTCTGGAAACTGTGGTAAATCATAGTATCAGGTTTAGAGCTAGAAGGAAGAGACCTTAGAAGTAATTTAATCCAGCCCCTTCATTTTTCAGACAGGGAAACTGAGGCTCAGAAAGAGGAAATGATCAATGGGGGACATCAATGGGGGACCTTAGAGCTACTACCAGTGTGGTAAATAACAAAATTGGTATTTGCCCCAGGGTTCTCTGACTCCAAACTAGGCTTAGTAATGAGAGTTCCTAAGGGGTGATGATGCTGAAAAACCTATGCAATCTTGGTCTGATGGTGGTGGTGGTACTGGGGACAGTGGGGTTCAGAATATTTACCAGTTTCATGCTATTTACAACTTGTGTGATCTAAGTCAAATCACTTCCCTTCTGTTTACCTCAGTTTTCACAGCAATCAGAGAAGTAGATGAGCATTTGTCCTACTTGTGTCCTAGGATAGCTGTGAGCACCAAGTGCAATGTCATGCACAAAAGCACTTTGAAAGGGATTCAAGCATTCTACTGATAACTCTGCATACAGAGATTATTTATCTGAATCCTCATCTCGTCTAGAAATTAGCTTAGACCTCAGACTTCCAGAAAGAAAAAAAAACCTTTTGATGAGCCAAATTATGTGTTGTGAAGCTAATACTCTAAAGTATATACTTTATTCTTAGGAGAGATCTTCAAGTCCTCTTACAAAGACCACTTTGCCTTTAAGACACAATTCTAACATGTTTGGTTATTTAGTTTCCTAACTTCAGTACATTGGATGGAGCTAATTAGAAGGGGGAAAGGGAAAACATTTGATGTGAGAGGCATTCACTGACAGTAGCAAGAAATAAAAGCTGGCACTGAGGAAGGAGATTATACAACCATAAAAAGCAGATTAAGAACGCAAAAAGCATAGCAGTTTGGGGCCACTTAGTAAAATGGCATATAGTCTTGTACATCTTTGATGAACCCCAAAAGCATAATGTTATTACATATAAGGTCCAACCTGCCCCAAACATCTTATGATCACGAAATGTTAAATCTTTAAGGACCTTAGAGGTAATAGGTAGAACATACAGTGTGTTGTAGTCATGAAGTCTTAGGTTTTAATCCCATCTCAGACACTTACTAGCTGTGTGACTAGGCAAGGCATTTAAACTTCTTCAGTCTCAGTTGTCTAACTTGTAAAATCGAGATAGGATAACTATAGCATTGACCTAATGAGGTTGTCATTAGAATCAAATGAGACAATGTAAATGAAGAACTTTTCAAACCTTGAAGAAGTATAAGAAATGCCAGTATTATAGATTTAGAGGTAAAAAGGACCTCAGAGAGCATTTAGTTCAATCCCATTTTTCAGCTGAGGAAACTGAGGTCCAAAGAAAGTCCCAGGTCATGCAAATCTAGAACATAGTAGAGTCAGGTCTAGATCCCAACCCCTCTAATTTCTAATGTAGGGCTCTTTCCACCACCTATCTAGGCTAGCTCCCTTTTTTGAAAAATTAGGAAATGGGGTCCCAGAGAGGTAAAGTGAGTCAAGTGAGTAAATGGAACCCTAAAGGGATGAAGTGGGCAGAGTAGAGCCCCTCTTCATTCTGGGGCTTAATACCCACATATTGGGAATATTGTAGAATAGATTCTTGCTCATTGTACTAGGACAGGGTGGAACAGATGGCCTATGGTCCCTTTCAGCAAGATCTTGGACCCAGTTGATTAGGGACTACTTGTCTTCCTAATAAATTGATTGATCATGCGTGGAACCCTGTCTCAGTGACTCTTGTTGCAGATTGGAATTTTGTGGCCCACACTGGGAATACAAAGAAAGGCAAAAATAGTACTTCAACAAATTCATTGAAGCAGACACGGGAAAACAATTTATACCATGACTAAAATAATGTGTAGGAAGACAGAACTGAAAGACTTCAGAACTCTGATTAGTTCAGTGGCCTAGCAATGTGTGGTACAGTAGAAATAGCAATGACTCTAAAGACAGAATACCTATATTCAGATATCACCTCTGATGCCTATGGACCTTGGGCAAGTCACAACCTTCCTGGGCCTCATTTTCCTCATCTGTAAAATGAGGAAATTGGATTAGGTGGCCTCTGAGATCCTTTCTGGATCTTCATTTTTAAACCTATGATCCTATGACTTCAGAGGACTAATGGTGAAGTATCCCTCTTACCTCCCAGTAGAGAAGTGGTGGATTACAGGTGTAGAACAAGGCATACCTTTTCAGACATGTTTTGCTTGATTTTACTTCTTTGTAATAAGGAAGAATTCTATTGGGGGGAAAAGGTGCTTGTCAATAGGAAGTGAGATTGATGTAAAAAATGAACATTAGTAAGATATTTTTTTTTCTTGGTGAGGCAATTGGGGTTAGATGACTTGCCCAGAGACACACAGCTAGTGAGTATTATGTTTCTGAGGCTGGATTTGAACTCCTGACTCCAGGGTCAGTGCTCTATCCACTGCACCACCTAGCTGCCCCATTTATAAGACATTAAGAAAAATAAGGATGGGTAGGGATAGAGGAATTGAACAGGAGGAAATGGAAATTGATGAGAATTACAGGCAGAGAAGAAACAGAGGCAGGCAGCTCCATACCATGCCCTCCAGGATGGGAAAGACTCCATCTATTCATTTACCTACAGCTACTTACTACCCCACTCCCCAGCCCCCACACCATTGTCAGCAGGACTTTCCAAATCAAGACCTGACCAGGAACAGCGTGGCTTCCCCAGGGAGCTTTGGCAAGCTTTCAGGACAAAGTTGGCACCTGCTTCCTCTTGCTCACTTGAGTGACTCACTGAATAATCAGAGCACATTCTCCCCGGGTTGGCTGCCAGCTGTAGCTGTTGGCTCACCTCTTCTTGGTTTTCAGAGCACTGCCACCACCCTGCGCTAAGGAACTGATAGTTGCTTAATTGTGTTGATCTCTGCAGAGCAGTAACAAACTCAGCTCTTAGAGAAGTTGTAGGGTTGGTATCGTGCCTTTATCTTGGGGTAGCAGGAGCATTAATTCCTACCTCTCTCTCCACATGTTGCTTTGGGGCATTTTCTTTCTGTCTATGTAGATCTCATGGCTTCCTAAGTATGTTGGAGCTCCACTTACAAAATACAGCTGCAGGGAATGAATAAATATGAAAATGATGGAAAAAATTATCTCAAATATATGGCAATACACATAATCCTACCTTCTTGCATTGCATTCATCAGCACTAAGGAGCAGTTTATAATAATGAAACCTCACAGTTTACATATGTTTTCTTGTGTGATCCTGGAATAGTGGCAAGAGGTCCAGATTTAGTATCAGAGGACTAGGATTTAAACTCCATCTCTATCACTTAATGTGTGTGTGACCTTGGGCAAATGACTTCCCCTCTATGGGCCTCAATGACCTCATCTGTAAAATGAGGATAATACTCCTACCTACTTCACAAGGTGGTTTATAGGATCATAGATTCCTAGCTAGAAGGGACCTTAGAGGTAGAGGTCATTATAGATCAGGAAACAGGCTTATAGAGGTTAAAGGGCAGCTAGGTGGTACAGGTAGAGCACAGGACTTGAAGTCAGGGCAACCTGGGTTCAAATCTTGCCTCAGTCCCCTTACTAACTGTGTAAACCTAGGCAAGTCACTTAACCTCTCTGCCTGAGTTTCCTCATCTCATCTGTAAAATGGGAATAATGATAGCCCCTACCTCACATGGTTGTGTGAAACAAATAATTAACAAATTGTAAAGCACTTTGCAAACCTTAAGGCTATTGTTGTTATTACTGTTGTTGTTGTTACTCAGGGTAACAAAGCTAGTTAGTTTCAGAGGCAGAATTTATATTCAGTCTTCCTGACTCCAATGTCAACACTCTATCCACTCAGTCCCACTGCCTCTTACTATCTCCACTCAATTCCTCCACGTCCTCTCTTCTCATTAGATTCTAAAACCTCTGCGGTCTGGCTTCTAACTTCACCATTTGGTTGACTCTGCTCTCTCTGAAAAAACTTAATTACCAAATCCAATGGCCTTTTCTGAATCTTCATTTTTCTTGACCTCTCTGAAGCCTTTGACACTATAGTTTATCCTCTTCTCTAGGTCACTTTCTTATTAGTTTCCATGACACTACTCTCTCTTTGTTCTTTTCTACTTGTCTGACCACTTTTTCTCTGTCTCCTGTGCTATATTTTCCTCTAGGACTCAAGGGTAGGGAACCTGTGGCCTTGAGGCAATGTGTCAAAGGACCACACTTGAGGACCTAGAGCTCCACATGTGGCCTCGAAGTTCTCCACCCCTGCCTAGGTCATGCCAACTAATGATGGGTATCTCTTAAGGCTCTATTTTAGGCCCTCTTCTTTTCTCTGTATGTACTATATTGCTTAGTGACCTCATCAGCTCCCATGGATTCAGTTATCATCACTAAGCTGATGATTCCTACATATATACACATTATATGTATATATATGTACATGTATATGGGACTAATAATAGCACCTACTTTGTAGGGTTTTTGTGAGAATAACATGAGATAATATTTGTAAAAAAAATGAACACACTGCTTGGATAATAATATATATGCATGTATACCCACATATGTGTGTGTATGTGTTGATAGATAGGTAGATAGATACAGACATAGTGAGCTCCAGTCTTCCATCATCAACTACCTCTTGGACACCTCAAACTGGGTGTCCCATAGACATACCAAATGTGACATAACCAAAACAGAACTCATTATCTTTTCCCCAAAACCTTCCCTTCTTCTTGAATTTCTCTATTACTATTGAAGTAATCTTCCCAATCTTCCCAGTCACACAAATTTACAACCTTGGGGTTATCCTTGCATTTATTCCAATAATCAATCTGTTGCCAAGTGGGAGGGAAGGGGAAGAAAATAAGCATTTATATAACACCTACTGTTTCAGGCACTGTGCTAAGTGTTTTTTACAAATACCATCTCATATGATCTTCACAAAAGCCCTAAAAAAGGGTACTATTGTTATCCCATTTCAAAGTTGAAGAAATTTGAGGCAAACAGAGGTTAAGTGACTTGCCCAGGGTCACGTACCTAGCAAACTTCTGAAGTGGAATTTGAACCCAGGCCTTCCTGACTGAATCTGGTGCCCTTTCTACTACACCTTGTTGTCTCTCACCAAGGATAGAATTTTCCAGCTTTATCAGCTACTTTGTTAATGAGATTTGTTTCTGAATGATATGTGTGATTTTTCGAAAATCAGATGCTTAAATGAAATTCCTTTTTTTTTCCCCACTTTTAGGCAGTTGGGGTTAAGTGACTTGCCCAGAGTCACACAGCTAGTAAGTGTCAAGTGTTTGATCCGAGACCAGATTTGAACTCAGGTCCTCCTGACTTCAGGGCCGGTGCTCTATCCACTGTGTCACCTAGCTGCCCCAATGACATTCCTAAGAGAGAGATTTTTCCCCCATTGCTTTTTAGCAAAGGCAGAAAGAATGCTGTGCAGTGAAAGTGGGCCAGATTTAGAGTCAGAGCACCTACATTCTAATTTTATCTTTGTTCCTTATTTCTTGTATGACAATGAACAAGTCTTTTCCCCTCTCTGAATCTCAGTTTCCTCCTCTGTAAAATGAGGGAGTTGGACAAGATTATCTCTAAGGTCCTTCCTTAGCTCTAAATCAATGATCTGTGAATATTTCTATCACCTCTCACTGTATCTACTTTGAAGACTTTACTCATTTGGATATATACATTCTGTTACGTTGGTTAAAAAAAATTCACATTACCTTATAGTTACATTACATACGTAGTTACTTTATTATCACCTCTATCTTTTCCTATCTCCTCCCACCCCTCCCCCATCACTAAAGTCAAATGGGGCAGGAATAGGTCTCCTCCACAAGTCTCTGGACAAGGTTGAGTTCTGGATTCCCACATAGTAATAGGACCCGTGGGGGCTCAGGACAATCTTAGAATGAAACATTGGAGTCACATGGACCCTAATCATGGGGTCATTGAACTTAGCTTAGAATGGAAAAGCCTACTTCCCAGAGTGCTGACAGGCTTGGCATGCCCTCACCAGCTCATAATGAATGCTTTCTCTAAGGGGAGGTTGCCATGATGGCTGGTCCTGTGGAGTTCATGGCAACTTCTTTTCAAATGTCCTATAAAACATTCCTTCTGAGCACTTTAAAAATTTGAAATTTAAACTAATGTGAGTGCTGAGAATCCCTCATTGAATTGAACTGTTCCAATTCATTGGGACAGTTTGGATCCAAAAACCATATCCCCCGCCATTCCAAATAGATAAAGATTGTCTACTGTCAATAAATCTGGGACTTGTACTAGAGAAAATTTGGCAGAAATGAGATTTGTATGTGCTCCCATAGCCACTGAGGGATGTTCTATACTGGGCCACTAAAGGAAAAAAAATATTTCATCCTAATGGCTTAAGTAGTAGGAGAGATGTAGGAAATGTGCTTACCACTTGTACAGTATTTCAAACCTTGTAAATAGGGCCAAGATGACAGAGTTGCGCTGTAGGCAGACCTAACTTGTTAAAGAAAATACATTTTTTCTTTTTTTTTAAACATTGTTTTTTCTTTTCAGTTCCAGATTCTCTCTCTCCCTTATTCCCTCCTCCACCCATTGGGAAGGCAAGCAATATAAGCATCAAACATGTTAAGTTACGCAAAACATATTTCTATAACATTTAATTTTTCCAATGGAAATTTCAAAAATTAGTTTGATTGAATCCTAGAGAACTTTACAAAAGGCTGCATGGATTAGTGGAAATAGCAGTGACCCTGGAGTTATGAAGATCTGAGTTCTTCTAACACTTAATTGCTGTATGATCATAGGCAGCTTACTTGCCTTCTCTTAATCCATTTCTTCATATGTAAGGTGGGGATAATAATCTCTGTAATTCTGATTTTATAGAATTGTTATGAGGCTCAAATCAGATATTAGAAATAAAGTGCTTTGTAAACTTCAGATGACCACATGAATGCCAAGTATTATTATTATTATACCAAGTTATAGAATTTTAGCTAGATAAAAGTTGCAAAAATGTACATTAAAACCAAAATTGAATGGAGGAAGGGAAGGCCTGGACTAAGAACAGATAATACTTAAACAGAACAATGAGACTTGACCTAGTGTTTTAACAGAAGCTCTCATATTAATTATATTTTCCAGTGAACTTTATTTGACTTTTAATTCAAGGACCTTCTAAGGGAAGGCTCAGCCAAACAAGTCTGGAGTGTCCCACCCTGAATGGTTCAGTCCTTCATTACCTCACCATGTAAAGAATGTCTAAGCTATGCTTTGCTTGGTCAAGGGGAAAATAACAATGCACATTGCTTATGACAATTTCAGTTTAGAGTTTTAGCTTTTATCCCTCCCATGTTGGGGATGTGGGGACTTGTAGTTCCATTATTTTTTTCCCCTGCTTTTCAGTTTTGAGTAGTTGGAGATAGGAAGAATCATGGCAAATCATCAAGGCTAATATCAGGAAAATTTGACCTAATTTCTTGTCCTAAGCAAATCTCATATTTAGTTGAGATAATCTTTTTTGGACCAAGCCCTTGGCTTTTGCTTGAAACTGTAAGATTCCCTATTAGCAAATTGACCTGAGATTCTGGAACAATTATATGACTATAATAAGATATAGCAGGCTGGTCTTGATGCCAAGTTACTGTACATCTGCTAGTTTCTCAAGTGACTGAGAGTGTTCTGGGCTTTCACATTCTGGATAGCCATCATGAGAGACTACAGTGTCAGAGCAATGATAGAAACCATCAATGAGGTTTCTATAACCCCGTATGGTTTTGGAGAACCTGCACTCCTGTTCCCAAAGCATTGAGTTCCCTGCACCACCTCCATGGTATTCATCATTTTGGAAAACTTTGAGTGTCTTGCCATGATCTTGGAGCAATGAAGTCACTCATATCCACACTGGTGACTTCTGAGAGTTCACAGGACAGTATAGAGTTTCTCTGAGGACAAGTGAGGCTATGGGTTCTGCAATGAAGATTCTTGCCCTGACAGGATTCAGAAGTCAGTTTTGAGGTTTCCCTTCACTTTCTTCCCCTAGAGCTAGACATTGTAACCTGTGTCTCATAGCCCATTTGTATGAAACTCTCCTCACTGGTGGGTATCAATGCCCTGTGCCTCCATGAGGGGTGGAGTGGAGTTAGTGAGAATGAGAGAGAGGAGAATTCTAGGTTCTTCAAGTTTTTTTTCCAGTTTCTCTGGTTTCTTTAGTCTTTTCAGGCACTCTGGTCTCACTTCACGTGCTTCTGGCTTCTAGCTTTGAAAAAGAAAAATTTCTGGAACTCCAGTCCAGGTGATCTGATTTCAATTTCCATGCACTTCCCAGTATACTGAGACTGGTAGGTAAAGATGGATATACTGGGGAACCATGTTCTAGTGAGTTATTAGTACCTGCTAAAAATTTCCATTGAATCTTTTCCCCCAGTGCAATAGTCAAAAAAAAAAAAAACTTCTTTGGTGTGTGTGGGGGGTCCTCTGTGGGTTTTTGTGGTAGTTTGTTTCTGGACTGGCATTGCCCCCTGCTCTGGCCTGACACTCCTTCTTTGACTAAATCCAAACTTCACAGAACAAATCCCCTTAATAAAAAGATTTGTTCTGTAAAACTTGGACTCAGTCAAAAGGCTGCACCCAAGGACATGTGGCCTATAGGTTGCAGGATCCCCACCCCTGGTGCCTGTAGGCTCTTACAGTACCACCTTAGATTCCTCATCTTCCTGTCATGGCATAAAGACCATCCTAGCCAAGGCCTGGCAACCTTATCTTCAGGGATTGAGATCTGAATATATCTTTGTTTTTGCCCTGAATTCCCTTTTCTCTGAGTATGTCATTTTAGACCTTAAGATTTCCTTTGTGTGAGTCAAAATGCACCATAACAACAATCTATTTTTTTCTTATTTCTTAGAGGTAGCTAGATGACACAGAGGTTTTGGGGCTAGATCTGGAATCAGGGAAATCTGAATTAAAATCTTGCCTCAGACACTTAAGAGCTATGTGACTCTGGGCAAGTCACTTTATGGCTTTTTGCCTCAGTTTCCTCATCTATAAAATGGTGATAAATAGCACCTATGACCCAGGGTTGTTGTGAGGTTAAAATGAGATATTATTTTATGAGATATTATGAAAAGTACCTTGCAAACCTTTTTAAATGTTAGCTATTATTAAGCATTACTGGCCTGTTTTAATCATTTGTGAAACCCCTTTTAAGGCCCCCCTCACACTGTTGGAATAGACTGGGACACACAGGTAAACAGATATGGTATAAATACAGTTAAGCCCATAAATTGATCTTTTCCTCTTAATGCAAATGTTCTTAATAATCTCCAGGTCCTCAGTTTTTCCTTTTATTCCAGGCCATCAACATCATTCTGGCTTTTCTTCTTACCTTGTCTTAACCAGCCTAGATCTTACTTCCTTTCTTTCTTTTTTTCTTCCCTTTTTTTGCGAGGCAATTGGGGTTAAGTGACTTGCCCAGGATCACTTAAGGGTCAGGGTAAGTGTCAAGTATGTGAGGTTGAATTTGAACTCAGGTCTTCCTGACTCCAGGGCCAGTGCTCTATCCACTGTGCCACCTAGCTGCCCCTAGACCCTACTTTCAATCATTTCGATCAATCAGTAGTATTTCTTTCAACATCATTGAACTTCATGAAGACCATCTCTTTTGGCTTTAGATCAGTTTTATAAATATGTTAACCTATTGATGAATTTACCAAGAAATGAACTTTTTTTTTCAACCTGTGGTTTAAAGACACCTGAATGACACTCAAAAGGCATGGCAAATAAATACCAGCCCTGGAGTCAGGAGGACCAGAGTTCAAATCTGGTCTCAGATACTTATTGGCTGTGTGACCCTGGGCAAGTCACTTTACCCCAATTGCCTCAGAGAAAAGTCATGGTATATAATGGATTTAAGTATGTTCTGCTACTCCCTCATCATTAAATATTAGTAGCTTGTTAGAGTCAAATTTTATCTATTGTGGATAACTCAGGTGCTGATAAGTGTGTATTAAATACCTACTTTGTGAAAGGCACTGGAAAACACAGTAGTACAAAGAATGAAATAATCCCTATTCACAATAAATTTACAGCCTAATGGAAGATAAAACAAGTAGGTATAAAAATATATACAGCACAAATATAAATATATACAGATTAGTTAAATATAAGGTAGTTTCTATGGTTTGCTTAGGCATTCCCCATCCCTGAAAAGCTGTATTTTTCTTGCGCTTAACTGAAATTTTTGCATATTATCTGTGATCTGTCTTCAAGGGACTCTATTATGCTATACTTTACACCTCTGGAGATTGGGGGCAATGAAGAATGGGCCTTCCCAACTCAGGGAATGGTGATAGCAAAGGTGCAGAGGCAGGAAAAATTCTGTAGCAGAATTCCCTACTCATTGGTTGTTCATATTGGTATAACTGATGACTGATAAGAAGAATGAATAGAATGAAACAAAAATGAAAATTACATCTAATTTTAAGTTTGAATAAAATTTCCACTAGAATTTTAATGCAGAGGCCTCAGGGCAAACAAACTCATTGTGCCCATCTGGATTTACTTCCTTATCTGTAAAATATAAGATGATTTCCAAAGTCCTTTTAAACTTTAAGATTCTAAGTTGAAATAACCCAGAGCATTTCTATAGCAAAATATAGCCAAGTTGAATCACATATAATGGTATGACCATTGGCTATTTGAAGAAGATGAAAAATGAAGCTTAAACTCAGGATATTCTAAGGCATCATTTTGGGGCAATCTTACTCAGGAATATTTTTCAAATGTCAATGGGTACTTTAGCTATGTATCTGCAGTCTTGCATTCAAGACCCTAAGGCATTAGTTCTTGACATGGGGTTCATGAATCCTAAAGGAGTCCAGATCAATTTCAGGAAATCTATGCACTTAAACATTATTTCTCTCTCTCTCTCTTTCTGTCTTTCTCATTATTTTAATTTAATTGGTTTATTTTGTAATCCTAAATATTTTATTTATTAATATGTTTGTTTATATAATGTTTATACATTATTATTTAATAAATATGCATTAGTATATATCTATAATACTTTATTTAAAAAGCATAATTCTGAGAAAAGTTCTATAGGTTTCACCATACTGCTAGTGGGTCTATAGCACACAAAAATTTATGGATTCTTGATCCAATGAATTTTCTGGAATAAAGTCCTAGATCAGGGATCAGCCAATTGGCTTGTTGCCTGTTTTTATTTTTTTTTAACTGACTGCAATCTAAAAATGTTTTTATATTGTTAAATAAAGTTTTATTGTATTTTAAAATGTGAAAACCATTCTTAGCTCACTGGCCATAAAAACAGGGGATGGGTTGGATTTGGCCCTGGGTCAGTAGTTTGCCAAATCCTGTACAAAATGTGTGATAATAAATTTCATATAAAACTTTTAAGGTTTGCAAAGTGACTTACATACATACCTTTTCTTATTTTATCCTCTTCACAATCATGTGACACAGCTGCTAGCTATCATTATCTCCATTTCAAAGAAGAGAAAACTAAGGTTCATAGAGTGACTTGCCCATAGTTGCATAGTTAGTAAGGCCCTACAAAGGAATTGTGGATCTAAGCCTTCCTACTCCAGTCTCAGAGTTCTATCAATCATACAGTGCTGTCTCTTCATTCTCAGAGGACTGTGTCCCTGGAAACCTTCAAACAGAGAGAAAAAACAAAACAAAACAACATTATAATCCCAGCAGAAGGGAAATATACTCAAGTCAAAAAGGTTATTGTGGGTACCTAGAAAGAGATGAAGGAGAGGTCACAATATAAAAAAAGAAATAATAGAATATAAATAGAAAATAAAGAAATAATAGAAAGATGACAGTAGATTTCACTGTTTCCCACTTGTCCCCTAACAACTCAACAATCTTATTTCTACTCCCCAACAGAACTTACCTATCCAGCTTGTACTACTAATATTACCTTTCAACATATAGATAAGTACACTGTAAGGTCCTTGAAGGCAGCCATGGTCTTTCTTCTTAATGTGTATCCCTAGTGCAAAGCATATATTAAGTGCTTAATACATATTTTTTGATTAATTGTTCTTTTTTCCTGAGCACATTATTTCATATATTATCTTCTGTCTTCCCAGATGGACTATATGCTCATTGAAAGGAAGATAATACTTTATATTTCCTTTATGACTGTACTTTCTACTACACAACTTTCTATACAAACAAAAACATAATGGGGGCATATGAGTAACTGTGTGATATTAAAGATGTGGTCTGTTCTGGAATATCACTTGCAAAAGATTGCCTGTTCCCTTATGATACTGTCATTAAGGATGACCTCAGAGAATAAGTAGATATTCTCATTAAATTTTTGTATAGGTAAGAAAAAATGTATGCTCCTTAAGGAAGATATGATTTTACTTCTATCTCAAATACCTAACATGGTGCCTGGAACAAAGTAGAGGCTTAATTGTTGCTTTGTGACCAAAAGTATGCATACAGGTTAACAGGTTTTTTTTCTTTTTATTTATTTATTTGTTTGTTTTTAGTTTTCAACATTCACTATTCAATAAGATTCTGAGTTCTAAATTTTCTCCCCTTCCCCCCCTCCCCCCTCCCCAAGGTGGTGTGCAATCTGATATAGGCTATGCATGTACAGTTAAATTAAATATATTGCCACATTAGTTATGTTGTAAAGAAGAATTAGAACCAAAGGCAAAAGTCATGAGCAAGAAGAAACCGAGAGAGAGAGAGAGAGAGAGAGAGAGAGAGAGAGAGAGAATAGTATGATTCTATTTGTATTCAGACTCCATAGTTCTTTCTCTGGATGTGGATAGCATTTTCCATCATGATTCTTTTGGAATTGTCTTAGATCCTTGTATTGCTGAGAAGAGCTAAGTCTATCAAAGTCAGTCATTGCACAATGTTGCTGTTGTTGTATACAATGTTCACCTGGTTCTGCTCACTTCACTCAGCATCAGTTCATGCAAGTCTTTCCAGGTTTTTCTGAAGTCCATTTGCTCATCATTTCTTATGGAACAATCATATTCCATCACATTTATACACCACAACTTGTTCAGCCATTCCCCAATTAATGGGCATCCCCTCAATTTCCAATTTGTGATCACCACAAAAAGAGGTGCTATAAATATTTTTGTACATGTGGGTCCTTTTCCCATTTTTATGATCTCTTTGGGATACAGCCCTAGAAGTGCTATTGCTGGATCAAAGCATATGTACAGTTTTATAGCCCTTTGGGTATAATTCCAAATTGCTGTCCAGAATGGTTGGAGCAGTTCACAACTCTATTAACAATGCATTAGTGTCCCAGTTTTCCTACATCTTCTCCATAGGTTAATAGTTATTGATGTGCTCTCTGCTATCTGTTCTTGGTAATAATTAGGTGATTCCTCACCACCCCCACCCCCACTCCCACCACTCCTTAAGTAACTTCTCCTCTTTCAGATGCTTGAAGAATCAACAATCTCAAAATTGTATCCCTTCTATCATGGACCTGTTCTGTATTAATTTGGTGTAGTCTAGACGTTTTGCTTCTCTTGTTTTCTTTTGTGCCATTTGCTTCTGGTTTTTCTTAAATTGATCATGTCAAGACTGATATAATTTAGTTCCTCCTGTGGTATATCCACTCATCAGCCGTTAGGTAAATATCTCAATTGAAGAGTACCAAAAATTAAGTCAGTGTTTATAAATGAGAAGGTCTTTGGACTAGCAAGTCTAGCAATCTTTCCTCTATATTATGTCACTTGAGAGTAGTCAAATAGGATATTTTCCTGTTCAAGACACTGTCAAGAATTTGGCATCTTTAAAAGGGCTAGATGCAACTTCTCACACACAGGAAAAGATTTGGACATCTTTTGCTTGGATCATTTTTAATATTATAATCTCAACCCATCTCTTTGGCACTCCTAGAACTATCTTGACTTGTACACTCTTTCTGTTGCTTTGAAGACAGGAAGAACTGAGTCCAAATCTCATCTCAGAAACTTATTAGTTGAGTATCCCTGAACAATTCACTTAACCTCTCTGTGCCTCAGTTTCTTCATCTGTAAAATGAGGGTGAGATGGACTCAGTGGCCTCTAAAGTCCCTTCCAATTCTATTATGCTATGATCCTGAGTATGCACTTGCTTGTCTATACCAGAAAGGCAAGTATACACTTTCACATACTTACACTAAGGACTGTCTAAACTCATGCATGTGTGAATTTGTACTCTTTATCAAACTCTTCTTGTTCAGCTCCTCCATAGTTAGACTTCTCTCAAGCCTTGCATAAACCTCCCTTCAAAAACCTGTGACAACCTTCCTTAGAAGTCCATCTGCCCACTTACTTTTCCCATGTAGATCTGATAGGCTCACTTTTTAAAGCACTTTGAAAGAAAATTAACAATTTACTTTCCCCCAATGGAAGGAGATTGGAGCATGGGAAGAAATTCTGCTGTCATTTGACAGATTCAGAAATATTGAGTTGAACTGGAGGAACATTCTGACCCCTATCTAGTATCTCTTGATGGTTTTATCCAGCTCTGAGCCTCTTTTACAGAAAGTGGACCATTTTAATGAATGATGCTGTGGTTAGCATTGTGGTTGCTGCCCACTTAAGGGCCAGTCTGAAGGCAGCAATCTCACTTTCTGTCTTGGTGTAACCCAGTAGTTGAGTTGGGCCATGCCAGCTAAAACATGCAAATGAAGGGTGGAGCACTATGGGAAAAGATATATTTAGCCTTGGGTTAAAACATGCTAAGATTCTTGTGAATTAGTAATTAAAGTGTCTCTTGAAATGGAGACTCCCATGAATAAAGAGGATGAATGAACTGTTTGACTAGATAGTGTTATTTTTAGTAGATGGTTTTTCCTTCCTTTCATTTCATTATGGATCTTAACTGGTAAAGTAAAGGAAAAAATCCTGCATGCTTTCTGTGGGATTTAAATATTTTCACATATTTCTACCTTTTTGAATGGGAGTTTCTGAAACCGTGAATATAATTTCAAGTTTAGGGTATGAAGAAATTAAACTAGTAAATAAGTTATACAATATGGCTTTAAGCTAAAGAGTCATGATTTGACATTAGAATCAAAATGGAAAAAAGACAAGCAAAACTTTGTGTTATAAACTGTACTCTGGGGGAGTTCTTTTGCTCACTATCATAAAGAAATGGTATGAAGGAAAATTGCTAATAGGCAATAGATCTCCTGTATAATACAGCTTGTTCCAGGAAGCAGTGGGGTACAGTACAAAGAACATTGACTTTGGAGTCAGAATATTTGAGTTCAAATCCTATCTCTATCATTTACTCCCCATGTGACATTGGGCCAGTCACAATCTGGTCTTCAGTGTCCTCATCAGTAAAATGGACTATGTGGCTTTCTTTTAAAGTCTCTCCTAGTTATAAATCTGTGATGTTAATATCTTTTTTCAGTTAGCTCACGGATTTGAAAATACTGTTGGTTAATATTACATGAGGTAAAAACATGATAAAGGCAAGGTTGCATAGTAGGTAGGAAGGCTGGCTGGCCTTGGAGACTGGGAGATCAGAATTCTAGTCTTGTCTCTGATGCATAGTGGCTGTATGATCATGGGCTAGTCGCTTAACCTCTTCCCAGGGTACTCTCTATGACTGTAGGTTTCACTTTACAGAGGAGTTGCTGAGTGGTAGAGAGAATTTTCACACTGGAAGTTTCTCAAACTGATGAAATCATCTGTCTGGACATTAAAAAATAAAGTCCAATATACTATGGTTAGCCTATGAGGTAGATGTCAGTTCTGTCTTTCACTAACAAATTAAAACAAATTCTTTTAAATAATAATCCAAATTGCTCCAGAGTGGTTGTATCAGTTCACACCTCCACCAACAATGCGTTAGTGTTCCAGTTTTCCCACACCTTCTCCAACATTTATTATTTTCCTGTTTTGTCATGTTAGCCAATTTGATAAGTGTGATGTGGTACTTAAGAGTTGTTTTGATTTGCATTTCTCTAATCAATAGTGATTTAAAGCATTTTTTAATATGCCCATAAATAGCTTTGGTTTCCTTGTCTGAAAACTGTGTGTTCATATCCTTTGACTATTTATCAATTGGGGAATGACTTTATTTTTATAAATATGACTCAGTTTTCTATATATTTGAGAAATGAAGCCTTTATCAGAGACACTTGTTGCAAAAATTTCCCCTCTTCCATTTTTCTGTTTTCCTTATAATTTTGGTTGCATTGGTTTTATTTGTGCAAAAACTTTTAAATTTTATATAATCAAAATAATCTATTTTACATTTTGTAATGCTCTCTATATTTTCTTTGGTTCTAAATTCTTCCTTTATTCATAAATCCTTCTATTTTATTAATCTCTCCTTTGATTTTCAGGATTTTCAATTTGGTGTTTAATTGGGTATTTTTAGTTTGTTATTTTTCCAGTTTTTTTTAGTTGCATGCCCAATTCATTGATCTGCTTTTTATCTATTTTATTGATGTAAGCAGTTCGAGATATAGATTTTCCCCTAAGTGCTGCTTTGGCTGCATCCTATAAATTTTGGTATGTTGTCTCGTTATCGCCATTTTCTTTGATGAAATTAGTGATTGTTTCTACAATTTGTTCTTTGACCCATTTGTTTTTTAGTATTAGATTACTTAATTTCTAATTAATTTTAATCTCTCTTTCATTGTCCATTGTTGAATTCAATTTTTATTTCATTATTATCTGAAAAGGATGTTTTTACTGTTTCTACTTTTCTGCATTTGGTTTTTAGATCCTAATACACTTTTTGTGTAGGTGCCGTGTACTTCTGAGAAAAAAGATATTTTTATTCCCATTCATTTTTCTCCAGAGATCTATCATATCTAACTTTTCCAGAATTATATTCAACTCCTTAACTTCTTTCTTGTTAATTTTGTGGTTAGATTTATCTAGTTCTGAGAGGGGAAAGTTAAGGTCCCCCACTAGTATAGTTTTATTATCTATTTCCTCCTATTACTCATTCAACTTCTCCTACCATTTGGTGCATATATTTTAGTATTGATATGATTTCATTGTCTATGGTATCTTTCAGCAAGATATAGGTTCCTTCTTTATCTCTTTTAAGTAGATCTATTTTTACTTTTGCTTTGTCTGAGATTATGATTGCTAACCCTGTTTTCTTTGCTTTAGCTACAGCATAATAGATTTTACTCCAGCCCCTTACTTTTACCACATGTGTATCTCTCTGCTTCAAATATGTTTCATGTAAACAACACGTTGTAGAACTCTGACTTTTAATCTATTCTGCTATCTGCGTCCATTTTATGGGTGAGTTCATTCCATTTATATTTATAGTTGTGATAACTGTATATTTCCCTCCATGCTATTTTTTGCTTGTTTATCCCCCTCCCTATCTCACCCTCTCCTTTCCCTCCTTACAAATATTTTCTTCCTGATCACTGCCTTCCCCAATGTACCCTCCCTTTTATCAGTCCTCCCTCTCCCTTCTATTATCCCCATCCCTTTTTACTTCCTTATAGGGTAAGATAGATTTCTATATCCAACTGGATATGTATGCTATTCCTTCTTTGAACCAATTTTGATGAGGGTAACGGTTAAACTTTGCTCCCCCCCACCCCCAACATGTTCTCTTCTATTATAATAGTTCTTTCATGCTCCTTTTATGTGTGATAATTTACCCCCATTCAATCTACCCCCCTCCTTCCAGTGCAATTTTCTTACTCATCCCTTTATTTATTGTTTTGGGGTGTATCATCCCATCAAAGTCACCTTATATCCACACTCTCTGTCTACAAATACTCTTAATTGCTCTTATAGTAATAAAGTTGTTAAGTGTTACAAATATTATCTTGCCATATAGAAATGTAAACAGTTTAACCCTGTTGAATTTCTTATGTTTTCTCTTTCTTGTTTCTGTTGTACCTTTTTATGTTTCTCCTGAGTCTCATCTTTGGAGGTCAATTTTTTAATTCAGTTCTACTGTTTTAATCAGAAATGCTTGAAAGTCTTCTATTTCATTAAATATCCATTTCCCCCCTGAAAGATTATATTCAGTTTTGATGGGTAGGTGATTCTTGGTTGTAATCCCAAGTCCTTTGCTTTCTGATATATCATATTTCAAGCCTTCTTGTTTTTTAACGTGGAAGCTGCCGAATCCTGTGTAATCCTGACTGTAACGTCAGGATTTAAATTTAATATTTAAATTATTTCTTTTTGTCTGCTTGCAATACTTTCTCCTTGATCTGTGAACTAGGTGAGAATTTGACTATGATATTCCTGAGAGGTTTCATTCTGGGATCTCTTTCAGGCAATAATCAGTGAATTCTTTCAATTTCTATTTTGTCCACTGGTTCTAATATATTAGGACAGTTTCCTTTGATAATGCTTGAAAAATATTGTCCAGACTTTTTATTTTATTATGGTTTTCAGGTAGTCCAATAATTCTTATACTATCTCTCCTAGATCTATTTTCAAGGTCAGTTGTTCTTCTGATGAGAAATTCAAATTTTTTTCTTATTTTTTTTTTTTACTGTTTTGATTTTGTTTTGTTGTATCTTGATGTCTCATAGAGTCATTAGTTTCTACTTGTTCAATTCTAAATTTTAAGGAATTATTTTCTTCAATGAGCTTTTGTACTTCCTTTATCACTTGGCCAATTCTATTTTTTAGAGAGTTATTTTCCTCAGTAAATTTTGTATATCTTTTCTCATGCTATTTACTTTTTTTCCCATGATTCTCTTGCATTACTCTCATGTTTTTTCCAAAATTTTTTTCTACTTCTCTAATTTGCTGGGTTGTAGTGAAAACAGGGTTTCTCTGCTAGTAGCCCAGGGACAGGGTCTCCCTATTGGCCAGCCTCAGGGTGGAGCTTCATTACTGGTCAGAAATGGGGTTAAGGCTTGGTTGGTGGCTGGTGCTGGGGGTGGGTTGCAGAGGTGTGGCCTTGATGGCTACTCAGACTTTTCAGTTGCCTAGGGGGCTGCTGGTTTACACAAGGGGGCGGTCTTTGCTGGTGGATTGCCTCAAGCTTGGAGCCTTGCTGCTTGCCCTCTGCTGCTGCTGGTCTTGGACTTTGCTCCTCTTCTACCTGAGTGTAACAGACCTTTCCTGTGGGGCTGGTAAGCTGCTTCCCTGCTCTTAGATCAATTCTGAGGTGGCTTTTTGCTTGTTTGGAGGCAAATTTGGAAGGGCTTCAAAGAGTTCTTTCCTCACTCCATCATTGTGGCACCTCAAGTCCTAAGCTGGGTGATTTTGACTAAGACACTATGATTCCTGAATTCCTCTACCTGTAGCAAATAGAACATTTTTCATATCAAATCAAGAAGAACCAAGACTGGGAAAACACTAATGTCCACACAAAATTTGTGTCCACCTAAATGATTTAAAAGACTCCCTTGGCAAGAAGGAGTGGTACAATAGAAAGACAGGAGTTGCAGTCTGGAGATCTGGATTCAAATTTTGGTGTTGCCATTTTCAGTTCAATATGTCTTCATTAAGTGCCTGCTATGAGCCGGGTATTGTGGTAGTAAAAGCACAGACTATACAAATGTATGAGAATGAAGGATGAAATGTCATATTAGAGATCTGCAAATAGGCCAGTTTACTTGGAACATGGCATGAATATGGAGTCCTGTGTATTATCTGTGTGAGCTTGGGTGAATCATTTTGCTTCTTTGGGGATCAGTTTCTTCATCTGTAAGTTGAGGGACGTTGACTAGATCACCTCTAAGGTCCCTTCCATCTCTGAATCCATGATTCAATGATCCCCTCACAAAGGAAACATATTTGAGGTCTCTAGACAGGCAAGTCTTGTTCTGATTATACCCACACTGGATGAAAAACTCAACATACCAGTCCAATACTTTCTCATAAGCTTTCTAGAATGAGATCATAGCAGAATGAGGAGAACATTGTATGCAGTAACAGCAATACTGTGTGATGATCAACTATGAATGACTTAGGTCTTCTCAGCAATGTAGTGATCTAAGGCAATTCCAAAGGACTCATGATAGAAAGTGCTATCCAAGCCCATATCATATTGTGCACCATCTTGGGGAGAGAGGTGGGGAGGAAGGGGATGAATAATTTTAAACTCAAAAGCATATGGAAGAGGTTGTTGATAAATCAAAATAAATTTTAAAAAAAGTGCTATCCACATTCAGAGAAAGAAATGATGGTGTCTGAAGGCAGATTGAAGCATACTATTTTTCACTTTCTCTATTTTTGTGTGTGTCTTTTTTCTTTTGGTCTGTTTCTTCTTTCACAATATGACTAATATGCAAATATGTTTTACATGAGTGCACATAA
>NW_020940360.1:2507570-2511526 GCF_900497805.2 Vombatus ursinus
TCTGTTTTCCCTCTCTACTCCATTTTACAGATGAGGAAACTGAGGTCTATGGGTGACTTGTCTCAATTCACACAAGTAGTAAGCATGATTCCTCATATACTCTATGTTCCACCTCTAAGATGTTGACTTCCAGCTATATGGCTTATAGTCAGGGTTGTGGTGGAGGGACCAAGAGAGAGAGATATAACTAAATCTTAGCATTCAGGAAAGCATGAGCCACATCCTTCAGAAACTGTAAACAGCACAGTTTCCAGCCCAGATTAAAGCTCTCACAAGGACTCCTGAATTATTGTATAATAATGAAAGGTTTCTTGACTAGAGAAGGACCTTTGCTGTCTTTGGGTAAATGCCACCTACTACTCCGCAGATCAGTGAACCAATCCAAACTTAATAGGATCCAGGACTTCATTTGTATAGAACATCAAAATACTGAAGTTGGATAGTGGGATTTATTTTTAGTGGGCTGTTATTTCTTTTTATTCCCAGAAAATATTTTAGCATTCAACATAGATTTTCTGATGACTAAATCCTCATATTGCACCCACATTTTTCTTTTCTTTGGGTTAATAAGAACCACAGGGAGAAGTTTTTTCCAGCATTGGTAATGACAGAATTGGTCTTTCATTGTGACTTTTGCAAACTTTGGTCTTGGAGGAATATATGCATATTTTCTGAGTCATAGGTAGAGCTAGCTATGACAGAAAGCTGGATTATCTCTCTTAAGGTTACTATTCTCTCTGGAGTCCTAAAAGGCTTAGTGATTTCTTTTATTAAACATTTTTTCCTTAATCAGCCAAATGATTTTAATTGCTATTTTCATGATGTTGGCATTCTCTTTCCTTCCCACCAACCCTTTTCTGTCCAGATCTGTCATTATATGTTGATTAAATTCTGCCTTCAATTGTTCTCAGATTGTTTCATGTATGTCCCGTAAGTTTTGTCTCCCCAGCTAAACTGTAAATGACTTGAATACTCAGAACTTGAGTTAAATATACTTCTTTCTAATCCCCCAGAGCAGCTAACACAGTGCTAGGCACATAATTGGCACTCAATAAATACTTACTAAGTGAAATATGCACCTTGTTTTTAGAATGCTATAATTGTCTGACCCCATAGCCTTACTGGCATGGGTGAGTCAGAAGGAGGCATGGTGGATCTGGTCCCTGACCATAATGACACCCATACTGCAAGGATCTCATATAGCTACCACGAAAGGGCTAAGGCACTGGGGAGATGGATTGAAATATACAATCATGTCTCTGAGATGCTCTATGTCTTGCCCCTAAATCTGATATTGGTCTTCTAGTCTGAATCTCCACTCTTGCAACTTATTTTTGGCTTTCATTCCTTGAATTTTGGAACTCTGAAGAAACATTGATACTGACCTGGACTAGTCTCTAGTATTTTGTTTTACACTTACTTGGATAGTTACTTAGAGCGACCTCAGTCAGTTCTCCTTGAAGTGATTTGTCCTCCACAGTCACACTTCTCTGTGATCTCACTAATCAATTAGGCATATTGGCCTTATCTTTGGAGCCAATAGGATATGATAATGGTTTAACTATATTCTCTCTCTCTTCCGGAAAGAGTCAAAACAAAGGCACCAGACTCTGTCATTATGTATACAGATAGGATACCAGTAAGGAAAAGCAATGTTTTCATTTCTTCTCTATTTGGGATCACTGGACTGGGGAGGGAAGACAGTGACAGAAGAGCCTAGATAGAGCTAAGGTGATATGCTAGCTACAATCTCTTCTCTGATTATACTCTTGGGAAACTAAGGATGGGGCATGACAAGGTCAGGCACCAGCTTAGAAGTATGCCCTGTAGGGCTGAACCTAGTTATTTTCCTTCTTTAGCCCTACAAGGAACTAAGAGCTACCTCCTTCCAGAAGCTTTTCTTGTTTTTCCCAGTTTTCCCCCATTACTATGGTTTATTGTGTATAAACCCTGTGTTTACAACATGTTGTTGTATCCTTCTAATAGAACATAAGCATATTGTGTGTAGGAGCTTTCTTATTTCTGTATTTGTGTCCATAGTACTTAATACTTTTGTGTACCATAGTTGACTGATTGACAGATTATACCAGATAATTTCCCTAATGACTCTTACGTTCTATGATTCTGTCATTTGCTGGTAGTGTGTGTGTGTGTGTTTGTGTGTGTATGTGTGTGTGTGTGAGACCATTTGACTCTAGTTACATTTTATCTAGCCTGGGTAGTAGAGGGGAAAATTCTATCTCTATTCTTTCCCAATATTAGAGAAGGAACCCAAACGTACCTGTACCTTCAAGTTAGCTCAGAGGACCCCAGGATCATAGAGTTCAGAGCTAGAAAGAAGCTTAGAGGGCATCTAATTGAATCCCCTCACTTTACAAAGAAGGAAACTGAGGGCTAGGGAGGTTACATCACCAGTCCAAGATCATAAAAGCAATAAATAGCACAGCTATGATTTGATCCCAAATCCTCTAACTCCGAATCTGGCAATCTTTTCCCATTACATGGAGGAATGAACTCCTAACTCATCTCCAGCAAGGTTCCTTGTGCATGATAGACATTTATTAAATGTTTATTAAATTGAACTGAAGGGAGGTAGAGTGAATTGACTTGTCATTGACAAAATGCACAAAAGAAAAAAGGGGTAATTTTGGAGGGAAAGAAGAAGTTCAGTTTGGGACATGTGATTAGGTGCCATAGAGATATTCAGGTAGAGATATTAACTCTGTGGGCATTTGGAAACAGGGGTCTGGAGTGCAGACAATTTAGACATCACTGGACTACCTTCATTTGTTACCTTATCACATCAACAATATTCTTTGTTGGGAAGATTGCTTTCACCCTAACTTCACTGTTATCTCTCTCAGAGGAAAAATGGCATTGTGGATGAGTGCTGGACTTGGAGTTGGGAAGAACTGGCTTTGAATCCCATCTCTGAAAATTACTAGCTGTGTCACCTTAGGCAAGTCACCTTATTTCTCTAAACCTCAGTTTCCCCATCTGTAAAGTAACTGTAGCATCTTCCTTACGGAGTTGTTGGGAGATGAATTGAGATATGCTTGCAAAGTATTTTGCAAACTTCAAGTACTACACAAATATCATATTATTATCATGTTCTCATAAATGTCAATTATTAACATACTTATGTCACTTCATACTTAGTTGTATGTTTAGCCTAAAGAATCTAGCCCATATGTGAAATATCTCATTGGAAAAACAACTGACCTGGAAAATAGATCCAGGAGAGAGAATTTAAAAATTATTGGACTATCTGAAAGCCATGATCAAAAAAAGAGCCTAGACATCATCTTTCAAGAAATTATCCAGGAAAACTGCCCTGATATTTTAGAACCAGAGGGCAAAATAGAAATTGAAAGAATTCACCGATCACTGCCTGAAAGCGATCCCCAAAGGAAAACTCCTGGGAATATTGTAGCCAAATTCCAGAGTCCCCAGGTCAAGGAGAAAATATTACAAGCAACCAGAAAGAAACAATTCAAGTACTATGGAAACACAATCAGGATAACACAAGATTTAGCTGCTTCTACATTAAGGCACCGCAGGGCATGGAATATAATATTCCGGAGGGCAAAGGAGATAGGATTACAACCAAGAATCACCTACCCAGCAAAACTGAGTATAATCCTGCAGGGGAAAAAATGGTCATTCAGTGAAATAGAGGACTTTCAAGCATTCTTGATGAAAAGACCACAGCTGAATAGAAAATTTGATTTTCAAATACAAGACTCAAGTGGAACATGAAGAGGTAAACAGGAAAAAGAAAATCATGAGACTTATTATGGTTGAATTGTTTACACTCCTGCGTGGAAGGATGATATTTGTAACTCATGAGACCTTTGTCAGTATTAGGGTAGTTGGAGGGGGAAAAATTATATGTATGTATATATAGATATAGATAGATAGATAGATAGATAGATAGATAGATAGATAGATAGATA
>NW_020940360.1:2511536-2539909 GCF_900497805.2 Vombatus ursinus
ATAGATAGATAGATAGATAGATAGATAGATAGATAGATAGATAGATAGATAGATAGATAGATAGAGGGCACAGGGTGAGTTGAAAATAAAGGGGTCATATCTGGAGAATAAAATTAAGGGGTGAGAGAGGATTACACTAGGAGAAGGAGAAAGGGAGAGGTACAACAGGGTAAATTATCTCACAAAAAAAAACAGAAAAGAAAAGGCTCTTACAGTGGAGGGGAAACAGGGGAAGGTGAGAGGGAATGAGTGAATCTTGTTCTCATAGTATTTGACTTAAGGAGGGAATAATATACACACTCAATTGGGTGTGGAAATCTGTCTTACCCTATGGGGAAATGGGGGGGGGAGAAGACAAGAGAGTAGGGGGATGATAGAGAGGAGGGCAGATTGGGAAAGGGGGTAATCAGAAGCAAATACTTCTGAGGAGGGACAGGGTCAAAAGAAAGAATAGAATAAATGGGGGGGTGGGATAGGATTAAGGGAAAGAGAGTTAGTTTTTCACAGTATGTCTACTATGGAAGTGTTTTGTGTAACTGCACATGTATAACCTATATTTGGTTGCTTGCCTAATCAATGAGGGTGGGTGGGGAGGGAGGAAGGTGAAAATTTGAAACCCAAAGTTTTAAAAACACATGTTTAAAAAAATGTTTTCACATGCAACTGGGAAATAAGAAATACAGGAAATGGGGTACAGAAATCCATCCTGCCCTACAGGAAAATTGAAGGGGAAGAGGATAAGAGAAGGGGGAGAGATAGAAGGGAAGGCAGACTAGAGGAAGGGGTATTCAGAATGCATGCCATCTTGGGGTGGGGGGAGGGGCAAGATGGGGTGAAAATTTGGAACTCAAAATCTTGTGGAAGTAAATGTTGAAAACAAAAAAATAAATAAAAATTACCATAAAAAATAAATTTGTAGTTTTAACTGTTAAAAATTAAAAAAAATAAAAACAAGAATCTAGCATGACCTCCCTGATAGGATGACTTTAACTTAGGGATGAAGACTAGACCACTGATTTCAATGGCATGGGGACCCTTTACTACCAATTAAGGTTGACACCTCTTCCACAACTTACAATTGTAGAAACTTACTCAGAATGCACTGTGGTGTAGTGGATAGAGATTATGCCTGGAAGCCAGGAAGCCTTGGATTCAAGGCTGCCCCATATCAAGTGTAAATTTCTTCAAGCAATATAGAATAAAGTTAGAGCAGATTATTTCAGTTAAATTCCTTGATTAATTTTATCTTTCCCAAGCCAATGCAGGTCTTCATTTCCACACTAAATCCATTGCCATGATTAACAGAAGATGCCACAGGACTCCTTTGGTTCAGCTAATGTATCTTGGTGGAGCTCTTCAGCTAAAGGATCTTCTCTATCATCTTTAGTTTTATTGTATGTTTTTTCCCCCATGAATATCAGAAGTTTTTAGATGGGATGAAGGCTAGATTAGGCTAACTTGCACATATTCCCTACCAATTTTCACAAAGATTTGCTGTTACTCCCTGATATAGACACATTTGTGACTCACAGGATCTGTCTTTGGCCCTGGCTATTTTGATAAATTAAGTGGAAGTTCATTCAGTTATAGCACTCAAGTATCATAGTGACACTGTGCTCTGAGGATATGAAATCAATTTCAGAATGTTAGTATGTGGGTTCTTTTTAGATGCTTGAAAATTCCAAGCATTTTCATTCTTGGAATAACCTTGTTTTGTTTTGTGTTTTAAAATACACCTTGATCTCTTATATTTTGCTTGGTCTGGAAAATTTGCAGTGACCTGTGGTGAAAGTGTTAAACATTTGATTTAATTTTAAAAGGCTAGAAAGAAATTGGAGAAGAAATTGAGCTTTTCCAGGAGTTTCCTTGAAAGACAATCTGAGACTCTCCAGAAAGAAGACTGAGGAGTTAGACCTATGTATACTTACAGGCATCAAACTGCTACGGCTTTGTCGCTCCACGTAAAGACATGCATATATCCCGCAGGCAACAGGCCAGTGTCTGGTTGCATTCTGGAGACAAAGGCATCTTGGACATTAAAGTGGCAGAAGCCTACCTAGGGGAGAAAATGTTTTTCACTTTAAACCATTGCTTAATTCATTTGTTTTTTCTAATTGTACTTTTGTGGCTGGGTTCCTCCCTATTGAAATATCTTTAAAGTATCTGGGGGCTACTGCCTAAAATAAGGGCTTCCTCTCAGTTAAATTCATGATAAAATATGAGAGTCCTATTCTTTATAAGAAAATATGCTTTAAAAATCTACTATAGGAATCATTTTAATTTCAGCATAATTTTTAGCAGTAATGTTTATATAACTTTAAAAATATGCTGTTCCATGCAGAAACATTTTTAAAATGTGCCACTTTCTACTTAAAAAAATACTTATAGAGAGGGATTTATCATTTTAAGGAAATATGCCAATTTATTTGCTTTCCCCAGAAATGCTGAAAGCATTCATTAAAACCATCTGATTTCTTTCAAATTTTTACTTCAAATCCCACTGGTTTATTAAATATAATGATTAGATGGAGGTCAATGTAGAGAAAATATAACTTTGCCTTCTCTCCTGGTTGTGGACTATATGGCTTTGAAGCCAAATGTGTATAATCAAATTCTGAGGAAGATTTCAAGCTGTGGGGTGAAAGCAGTCCATTCTTACTGCTGAAAATCGTTTATACTGTCATAATGATCTGCTTATATGATTTTTGGAACCAACTTTACTACATTTCTTTTCCTACATAATCAGTGATGTTTGTGTCATTTCCAGATTTTCTTCTGACTTGCCTAGTCAGAAGTGCCTTCTGAGACAAATGATTCTGAATGGATGTCTCTGGTGGGTTCAATTCTCTTCTTCTGAGGCACCCCCCCTTTCCCTTAATAGTTGTGCCATATTATTATTTTTAATCTGAACTTTTGATTTTATTAAGGTAGGGAATGTCTCAGTGAGGAAACCCCCTTTACTTGGGTAGACCAACAATTGATGTTCAACTTATAGTTTTTGTAAATTGTCTGGGATTCTGGGAGATTAAATTATTTGGTCAGGGTCACACGGTCAACATGTTTCAAAGATTTGGACTTAGGTCTTTCTGACCTCAAGACTGGCTCTCTGTCCACTAAAACACATTGCTTCTCTCCTTATTAGTAGTTTAGAAAAACAAAATGTATTGATTTGATGTCTTCCATATGCTTTTCCCACAAATCTTTCCAAGACATTTAAAAGTATTTGTTTTATTAGTTTACACATATGCCCTAATTTAAAAGGAAAAAAAAGGAATATGCAAAGTTAATCAGTATCTTGAAAAATTCTTTCTTCCCATGGCTTGCTTTGATTTTCATGAAAATTAACAAGCTGATGGCAGTTGTTTTTGGTGATGTTTCAGACCAAAATCACACCATTTGCAGTTGTAGAAACCTTGTGACTTCCAACATAGTGAGTTTTGGAGCTAATAAAGAGGTTGCATTTTCTCCCATAAAATTAAATGTTTTTAGCATTTCCCTTACCCCATTTTATTTCCTGGTTTAGGGTGTGGTGAACTTCATGGATTTCTTTTCTTGTCTAAGTTTGGAATTCAAACAGAAACCTTTTGAAATGTCTCCTTGGAGCCCTTTTTATCTAGTAATTTTCACAATGCTTGTCCTGAAGACCTGGGTTTAAGCGTCTTGATGAATTTGGGCTCTGTTACCATGGGAAAGTTGGAACTCTCCAAGATTGTAAATTGCAGAGAAGGCACCAACCTGCATTAATAGAAAAGAATTTTCTCACCTGGGAGTTCTTTATACCAATGAAATCATAGGTACAAACTTGCTCTTAGTAATTTTGCAACATTTATTTTCAGTTATTTTGTAGTGACTGTTCTTTCCATCTCCATTGTTTTAGTTATTGTGTATATTGCTTTCTTGGCTGTGCTTATGTCACTTTGGATCAATTCACATCTTTCCATGCTTCTTTGTATTCTTCATATCCATCTTTTCTTATAGCACAGTAATATTACATTATATTTATATACCACAGTTTACTTAGCCATTCCCTAGTTGATGGGCATCTGCTCCCCCACCCCAATTCTTTGACATCACAAAAAGTGCTGCTATAAGTATTTTGCTGTACATGGAGTCCTTTCTTAAAATCAATGATCTCCTTGAAGTTTAGCAATGAAATCTCTAGGGCCAAAGGGTATGAATATTTTGCCCACTTTACTCGTGCAATTTCAAATTGCTTTCCAAGATGGTTGTACTAATTTGTAGTTCTTATAAGAATACATTGGTGTGCCTTTCTTTCCTCAAGTCACTCAGTGTTGGTTGTTCTCATTTTTACCATTTTGGCCAGTATATTATGTGTTAGATGAAACTTAAAGGTTGGTTTGATTTTCATTTCTTTTGTTATTTGTGATTGGGAGCATTCTTTCGTGGATTTGTGAGTGCTTTGTAATTCTTCTCTTGAGAACTGTCCGAGAACCACTCTTCTATTGAAGAATGGCTTTTGAGTGTATGTATTTATTATTTATGGATCTTGAATATCAGACTCTTATGGGATATGTGCTACAAATATTTTTCAGTAGCATATCTACTTTGAATTTTTTATTGAATATGATGTAATATGTTGTTCTAAGTCTAATTCTGCCAGACCATTTTACAGTTTTCCCAGTAGTTATCAAATAAAAACTTTCCTAAATAATTCATGTTTAGAGGTTTATCAAACATTAGATTATTATATGCTATTACTTTTTCTTCTTCCTTGTCCAATCTTATGTTTTCTTCTATTCATTTAAAGAAATACTTCAATGACCTTTCCTCTCTTTTCCTCTACTTTCCTTACCCTTCTCTTTCTTCCCCCAACCCCTCCCACCCAAAGAATAATAGAACAACACAATCATTTTAAGACATAAGCATTGTCAAGCAAAATAAAATCACATATAGTCCATGATCAAAAGCATGTTTCATCCTGTTATTTGTGTCCATTACCCCTTTGTCAGAAGTTGAGTAGCATATGTCATCTTCAGTTAGAATTGTGTCTGGTCATTGCATTAAGAATTCTTAAGTGTTTCAGAATTTGTCTTTGTAGTGTTGTTACCGTATAAATTGTTCTCCTGATTGTACTTACTTCACTTTGCCTCAGTTCATGCAAGTCTTCTCTGATTTCCCTGAAATTATTTTTTTTTATCATTTGATTATATGGACATACCACACTTTGTTTAGCCATATTCTTATTGATGGGCACTCTCATTATTTCAAGGTCTTTGCTGTGACAGAAGGAGTATACACACACATTACACATATACACACACACACAAGATTTTGGAAAGTTTATTGGAAAGAAGGCAAAAGCAAATATTAAACAGCTCCTCTTGGTGTTTTGAAGTTCATCCCGACTGTGGGCTGGGTAACTTGCAGGTTAGGCAAACTGCCAAAGTCCAGGAGTTTCAACATTTCTTTGGTGTCAGGGTCCACTTCAACGATTTCCTTATCCAAAGCAGAGACCTCAGGAACATAGTTATGCCTCCTTTCTCTTTCTTCTTCCTGCAGTTTGATGGAGATATCTCTCACAGGGCCCCTCTGGATCCACTTCATCAGATGAGTAACATATCCCGCCATCCTTCTTGTTGAGGATGATGATGATGTACTTGGACATGTGCTTGTTGATGTGAATGTCATTGCCCAGGCGGGTGTAGTACTTTTCAATGATGACTCACACCTCTTTCTTCATGGTCTTGGTCCTAACGTGACCCATTCTGGCTTTGGAAGGTGAAGGGCTGATTTTTTTCTTACTTTGATCTCTTTGGGATATAACCTTAGGTAATAGCATCTCTGGGTCAGAGAGTAAGCTCAGTTTAATGACTTTGGGGTTTAATTCTAAATCACTTTACAGAAAAGGTAGACCAATAATTCATAATAACTCCATCAATAGTGTATAAGTATGCCTGTTTTCCCCCAATTCCTCAACAATTATCCTTTTCCTTTTTGAAATCTTTCTAAATTTAGTAGGTATGAGGTGATAGAACTTGAGAGTTGTTTTAATTTACATTTCTCTAACTGTTAATGATTTGGACCATTTTTCCACATGACTATTGATTGTTTGTATTTCTTCTTTTGATAGCTTCCTGTTTGTATCCCTTTGCTGCCACTACCACCACCACCAACATTTGGGAAAATGGCTGCCATTCTTATATATTTGAATAAGTTCTTTTTTGTTTTGGTAGTAGACCTTTGTCAGAAAAACTTGTTAATAAGGTTTTCCTCTCAGCTAATAGTTCCCTTCTAATTTTATCTACATTGATTTTATTTGTACAAAAACTTTTCAATTTTATGTATTCAAAGTTTTCTATTTTATCTTACATGATTCTTTCTTTTGTCTGGTCAATAATTCTTCCCCCACTCATAAAATGATGTTTTCTTCCTTATTCCTGTAATATGTTTTGCATGTAACCTTTAATATCTAGGTCATACATCTATTTGGACTTTATTGCCATATATGATGTGAGATAGGCATCTAAATTTCTACCAATTTTCCATGGAGTTTTTTTTTTTCAGAGAGTGAGTCCTTACTCAAGTAGAGATCTGAGTTTCCTATCATATTACTATGTTCGTTTGCTTTTACCTTTTATGAATCAAATCTGTTCTACTGATCTTTTTTTCTAGTTTTTTTTGTTTTGCCAGAACCAAATAGTTTTAATGATTACTATTTTGTAGTTTAGTTTGAAATTAGGTACCAATAAGATCCCTTCCTTCTGTCTTTTTTCTTTATTTACTTTGAGATTCTTGACCCTTAGTTTCTCCAGAATTTTTTCTAGATTTTAAAATTAATCCTTTGGTAATTTGATTGATATGACATTGAATAACTAAATTGATTAAAGTAGTATTAACATCTTTTATTACACTGACACAGCCCAACCATGAGCAATGAATATCTCTTATTTAGTTTTGCCTCTATTTAAGTAGAGTGTTTTGTAGTTGTATTCTTACAGCTACCGTGTGTGCTTTGGTAGGTGAACATGGATTTACATCTTGATGGAATTTCTAGAGGCAACAATAGATGGGGTTTCTGCAAAGGTTGTAATAGATATTCTCTTAGTAAACATATAACATGATGGATAGATCTCAGAATGTGGAATCAGGATGCTCTAAGTTCAAATACTGCCTTGGTCACTTATTAGCTGCAAGAAGCAAGTCACTTTACCTCCCTGAATCTTAGTTTTCTCATTTGTCAAATGGGGATAATAATATCTTAATCACTTCACAAGAGAGTGAGATAATATAAGCAATATCTTTACAAACTTTATAACAGTCTATAAATATTTCTCCTCCTCTTCCTCCTTCTCCTTCTTCTCCTTCTTCTTCTTCTTCTTCTTCTTCTCCTTCTTCTCCTTTCTTTCTTCTTCTTCTCCTGCTCCTCCTCCTCCTCCTCCTCCACCTCCTCTTCTTCCTCTTCCTCTTCTTTTCCTTCTCCTTCTTCATCATCATCATCTTCTTCTTCTCTTCTTCCTCTTCCTCTTATTTTTCCTTTTCCTTCTCTTACTCTTCTTCCTTCTCCTCCTCCAGTTTTGTTTGATGTCCTTTGCAGTGAGGTCAAATTCAAATAGAAATGGATCTCTGCAACTGTGTATTGACTTAGAAAACTATATATTAACTTTATCTATGTTGCATTACATTTTTATTTATTTCTATTAATCATTTGCCAATTGTATTTATTTTGATTCAGGAATACTAGGGAGTTTTGTGGGCCACATGAGGCCTGGGGACCTCAAGTTTGACACATCCACTTCAGAGCAGCATGTGTTAAAAAGACAGTCTCTTTGTGCACCACAGGTAAAAAGGAACTTGGAAGGGCACTTCTGTACTCCCCTTCCCATTCCCCCTAAATTCCATATTTTAAAAGTAATCCTTTTGTAGTTTGATTGATTTGACATTGAATAACTAAATTGATTAAAGTAATATTAACTACCTAGTCCCTAACTTGTATCTCACTGTTTTAGTCAGGACCACACATAAGCTATCCCTCACAGACCTCTCCTTCCCCCTCTTCTTCAATGTCATCTACACACTTTATGAGTGCTTCTAATTCCATTGTCATATCTTTATATCTCTACAGTCAAAGTAAGTATTGTTTATCTTGAAGAAGAGATGAGCATGAGTTTGGCCCCTTTAAGAGAGATGAATCATTTTTAACAAGATGTAGCCATCAACCTACACATGTGGTATTAATAAAATTATAGATCCTCACTTGAACAGATAATGACAACAGAGCACTTACAGAGCACATTTATAGAGCACTTTAAGGTTTACAAAATGTTTCACAAATGTTATCTCATTTGATCCTCACAGTAGTACTGGGAAATAGGTACCATTGTTATCCCCATTTTACAGATAAGGAAACTGAGAAAAGTGACTTGCTCAGGGTCACAGAGTTAGTAAATGTCTGAGGTCAGATTATGAATTTAAGCCTTCCCTATTCCAAGTCCAGCTGCTTCCTCCTTCTCACAATGGCCTGGCCTTTTACTGTATACCCAAGGCAAAATTCTAGATTTCTAATTTGAGTGTTGTTTTACTTTTTAAAATATTGTGGTTAACAGTTCTATTTTAAGATATTGGCTTAATGAACCAGAGGTGAGAAGGGCAAAGGTATTCATAGATGTAAAGCAGGAAGGGACCTTATAGACCATATAGTTCAATACCCTTTAATTTATAGTTGTGGAAACTAAGGCAGGTGGAAGTTAAATGACTTGCCCAACACCATACAGGTAGTGTCAGAGGTTGTATTTAAATCAAGGTCCTCTGATCTAAAGCTAGGACTCTTTCCACTGTATCACATGCCTGAACAAGGGGGCAACTGGAAGTTTAGTGCCTAACTAGTTATCCTGTATTCATCAGATCAGTGCAATGACCCCTGGCAAAGGGCTCAGGAATCTGCATGGCTCACAGACAATAACAACAAGTGGGAAGAAGGGAATGGACCATTTGAAACATGGATCAAGTGTGAATGAAAGAGAAAAAAAGTAAAAATAATAAAAATAAAGTTAGTATCCATGCTCTAACTGTTGGGAGACTTGGACTGATTTTGCTCCATTTCACTTGCAGAAACACCGTTCAACACCATCTCTCTGTTTACACTCTTCAGCTGTGTTTCTGAGATAGTGATCATAGAAAACCACTGAAACCACAGTTTTCATCCACTGGGGTTTAAACCAGCCCCTAGCACTAAATGACAGACTTATATTCAGCTAATTGTGCCTTGTGTATTTCATATAATTTGCCATCTATACGGTCAGGAATATACATGCTTCCCTCTATTTGCTGTCTCCACCTATGTTTCCTTTAAGGCTTCCCCATAATTTGTTAGTGGAATAAATCAGCATTTACATCTTATTTAATGATCATGTACACTCACCTAACATTATCTCACCCTCTTTTGCAAGCAGCATTTAAAGTTGTTTGGAAGTTCTTTTTAATATCACCTTTCAGCTTGTCAAAAGACTGAATAGTCTAGAGGATAAAGTATGAAACTTGGCAACAAGATTAATAAATTCTAATTGCTATCTCACCATTTCATTCTTGTCTAACCTAGGGGAAAAGTGACTTAACTTTTCTTTAACTTGTTTTTTCTATTTTTTGATGAATTGCCATAATATGCCAAATGAGATTTTCTTCATCAGTTCATTCAATTCAATTCAACAAGCATTTATTAAGTTTTTATTATATGCCAAGCAATACAAAGACATAAATGAAAACAATCAAAGATTTTATATTAACTATTAAACAATATACTGGATTTCAAATAGAGTAGATAGATTATAATTTATTTAGTATTAGATGAAGCACTGTGTTAATTTCAAGGTATAATGGAAAGAACACAGGATTTAGAGTCAGAAGAACTGGGTTCAAATCCTACCTCAACCTTAGGAGAGTTGGTTCACCTTTCTGGGCCTCAGCTTCCTCATCTGCAAAATGAATGAGTTGGATGAGATGATTTTTAAGGGTCCTTCTAATTCTAAATCCTGTGATCTTATGGTCATGGAAGGCAACATGGCCTAGGAGAAAGATCGTTTGACTTGGAGTCAAAGGAGACCTAAGTTTGAATTCTGTCTTTAACAATAAGCATACTATAGTACCTATTTCACCAGGCGTTGTGAGCATCAAATAAGAAGAAATGTACAGTGCTTTGAAAATTTCAACATAGAATATAAATATTATTTGTATTGGTGTCATTTTTATTTTCCTCTAAATTGTTGATGAAGTTTCGGTCTATGCTTCTTTACATCTCTGACACTGGTAGAATCTGATAGTATGACTAGGTGTGTGCTGGAGCCAGCTCAAACCAACTGTGAAGAGGCAATTGTTAATTTTTCAGTGTGAGTATTCACACCATGGAAATCAGCAAATGCTACAAATCAGCACTTTATTTATTTTTGTTAATAATGTAAATTTAAGAAAGTGAAGAAGAAACTATTAATAATGTAAATTAAATTTAATGTTGTGTTATATATATTTTTTTTCCTGGAGGGTTCTTCAGTACATCCCTGATTACACTTCTATGAGGCCATTAAATGTTTGGACAAAGGGAAGGAGGGAAATAAACTTCAAAGAATAGCAATTTTTGAATCAGAGGATGCCCAGGAATGAAATAAATTCCTCTTTATGAACAGAAACTGAGGGAATTGAATGATAGTAGAAGGGAGATATTATAGTGGGAAAAATATTATAATGCAAAAGTGAAGAGATAGATGAGCTTACAACTCCCAATAGACATAGAAAACCCTAAAATGAAGTGTACTCTAATGCCAGAGTGCCATTTTCCTTATCTAGTGCTATGCTCTGATTCCAACCCTATGTCCATAAGATTAATCACACGGTGAGAGAACCTAAAGACTTTGAATAGGGGTCAGTGGTTGGGTCCCTAGGACTCTAGTGATCTAGTCATGTTCTTGCTTTCTGACTCAGGACTCTTGAGGAAAAGCAGATGACACTCCGCTAATGAAACCCTAACCTGTTGGGGTGCTGGGCTCTTTTAAGACCAGAGCAGATCATACTCATCAGGGGAGGGTGGTTTCAAGCCTTCTGTGAGGCTCCAAGTTATCCCTTAAAGGGAAGCCTTTCACTGGGAGTCTCCTGTGACATAATTTGTTCTCAGAGTTCTTGCTGTTGCATGTAGCCTTCATATATCACTGGTCTTGCCGGAAGAAGGTTTGAGTTAAGTTCAAATCCCATCTCTGATACTACTCACTCACTATTTGATTCTGGGCATGACATTTAACTTTTCTGTACCTCAGTTTCCTCATGTGTAAAATAGGATGGTGCACTATCTACTTTTCAGCATAGCTGTGAGGAAAGTACTTTATAAAACTTAAAGTTCTAAATGTGATAATTGGGTCTTGATCCAACCTACTGACCAAACACCTCTCTTTCTGTTACTTTGTCACCCCACCCACCGTATCACCTGGTTTGGTGATGACATTGGCCATGCCTTAACTGGATCTTAGACACTAGCCTTCTTGTGATCTGACCTCTTGGCTTCCATGTATCTGATCAAATAACTACCCAAGGACTGCTACCACAATAACTTAAACTCTGGTTCCTTTCACCTTTTGAATTGTAATTGCCAACATCCACTGACACATCTCTGGCCCACCTTGCCTCTGAAATCAATGAACCAGTCAACTAGTATTTATTAAGTACCTACTATGTGCCCAGAAATATGGTAGGCATTGAGGATGCAATGACAAAAGCAAAATAAGCCCTGTCCACAAAGACCTTACATTCCAATGGGAAAAGTTTTGGATCTCTACCTTCTTAAGCCCAGATCAACTTGGCCCGTTGCACATCCCCAGTATGCTTTAGAGATGATAGTCATTTTAATTTCTTTCTTGTCAAATGTATTCAACTCAATCCCCTGGGGCATTGTTTTCCCCCTATAGAAATATATCTCCACCAATTCTATGATAGAAACCATTAAGAAAATGAAATTTATTTAACTAAAATTTGACTAACAGCTAATCTACATCATTAATTCTATATATGGAATAATGTGAAATCTTAAAATTTTTGCCTACTGTTTTATAAAATCCTTATGAATTCTTGAATGAAAGTTGATGTATGCATTTTATAAATTGTCATTTATGATTAATTAAGCCCTAGTAGTTTTAGTAGATTTCCCTTGATAATATCAAAAACAGTGGTAATGGTAATATACTATAGCACTTTACAGCATGAAAAGTACTTTTACAGGCATAATGATGTGGTAGAAAAACTACTGGATTTTTAAATAGAAGAACTTATTCTGACACTATTTGTAGGACCTTAAGTGAGTCACTGCACATATCTAGGACTCGGTTTCCCCATCTTGAATGTAATAGAACAATGAAGATTTTTCTACCCACCAAGAGTCAGGGGACTCCAGCATCCTCTAATACAAAAAATGAGGGCTTTGGCTTAGAGTAGAATTTCTTCTAGTTCTCAATTTTGTGATCTCATTAGACCATTCGCTCTTTTGGGAGTATATATACTTTCCTTATAAAATTTTTGGCTGTTATTGTTGTTATTATTATTATTGTTATTCTATAATCTATTTCTGAAGGAAGAATTGTGATTGGTCAGTACATCATCGTCTCCTTTATTTATAGTAAGTACTATATTTATGCATGACCCAGATTCTTTTTTTTTTGTCAACAACGAAAAAGGCATTGTTTATTGATTGAATGGAGGTCTTTAATATATATTAATAGGCAGAGCTCAAGTTTCAGGATGGTTTTGAAAGGCATTTTTATTGCTCATTTTAGACACAGTAGCATTTAGACTGATATCACCAGGTCAATTACATGCTGCCCTCTCTCCACTTAGGATGATGGGTTTGCCTTTCAGGGGTTGGTGAAAGAAGAAAGAAGGTGAACTGAGGGGAATTGGAGGTAGAGAGGGAGAAAGACAAAGCCTTCCCTGCATGAAAGGAGAAGAATTTCAAGATTATTGAGTTACTGATAGCTTATAATTCTGAACTCTATCAAGCAAAACAGGTCCACTTGGCCCTCTGCTTTCAGTAATTCCCTTTGGCCAGACAGAATGATGTCCATTTCCTTTCTCTTTACTGGGTTTGGGATTTCTATTTTTCACATCTATAGTTTAAAAATGTTTTTATATGTTCATATTTATTTCCAGGCATTGAGCCTACTTTTGTTCTGGTCTTTCCATTTTTTCCCCCTCTTCACTCTTTGGGTCCAACACAAACGACTCCCTTTCAGCACATAACCTTGCTCTTTATTTAAGATGGAAATAAGGCAAGAAAGGCATTTTCTCATGCTGTTTCCAGGGCACTTCAAACTCTGTTTTTGCCTCAAGGCCAATTCCTATGGAAAACCCAACCAAAGACTTCTGGAAAACCTAACCAGAGTCTTCAGCAAAAGAAGTTTGGATTCTGTGGGCCATTTACCATCTTCTCCAGTGAATAACAAATTGGTTGGACTGTACTGACATTGTAAGAATAGTATAACAGTAGATTTTATGAAATAACTTAACCATAATTACAAAGAAAAACCAACATAGCAATAAAACAATTTTAAAGAATATTTCTTATTTAGCCTAAGTTTGCTATTCTCGGAAACTGGTCATCCTAAACCCGTGGAAGGTCAGTGAAGGCAAGTAAAGACATTCAGAAGTCCTTGCATGCTGTCCTTGTACAGAATCTCTCATCCTGCAGGGTTTATTTATTTATTTATTTTTTTATTTGTATCCCTGGTGACCAGCACAGTGCCTTGGACATGGTAGGTGCTTAATAAATGATTGATTGATTGATTGATTTTAGGGGATAGAAAACAAGCCTTTGAATTTTGCAGAAATGGAAGGTGCTAAAAAAAGGTAGAATGTGATCCCCTCCAATGATCTTCCTCTCACTTCCCCTCTGCCTCCTCATTACCTTGTGTTTCCTTTGTATACATTTTGTGTGTACTTACCCTCTCTCTATTTTTCCCTGTAGAATGTAAGCTTTTTAAGGTAGATGTAGTTTGATTTTTATGTTTGTGTTTCTAGGGCCTGGCCCAGGCCTGGCACTTAAGAAAGAGGTGTTTAGTAAGGGATTGGTCAGTTCCTAGAGTTTAGATCCTTGCTATCCACGTCATTCATGACATATGAGGCTCCAGTATATCTCAGTTGATTAATACCTCCCTAAGGTCTATGCTTTGGCAGAGAAAACCTAGGACTTATGATCAAAGCTGAAAGTTTAGTTGACTAAAAATCTTCCCAGATTTGCTACAAGGACTGGGGGAAGGATTGCTGTCTTGTTTTTTCAAAGCTAAGTTTCCTCCTAATTCCCCTTTTCCTTCTAGTTTAAGCATCTTTCCACTCCTTTCAACTTTATTCTGTTTGGCATTCTCTAACTCTGATTGATCCTTTATTAAAAGCTCTTTTCTATACAATTCCTGTTCTTATAAATTCCTTTATCCTTACCTCACCGAAGCTTAATCTTCTTTGTCTGTATGTGTCAAACTTAAAAAACGTTATAAATTGTGCTTTTTCTATTTCTTTATTTTCATTGCCTGCCCTAATCATATGTTTGAAGACACTTCATTTAAAAAGAATGGCAAAGTTAGAAAATTCCTCCCCTCCACTCCCCAATTAGCTACATGGAAAAGTGGAGTGGAAGTATTTTTATTCTATTGAGACAAAAGGGAAGTGGATCCCACTGTTGGCTTCAATAAATAGTATGATATTTTAGAAATCATATATAGGCACAACACTTAGAAAAGGATTGTCCCTGGGTAAAGCCAATCAGTCATCATAAGTATATTTAAAATACCTACTGAGTGTTAAGTACTGTTCCAGGGATACACAGACAAAAATGAAATAATACCTGCTCCTAAGAAGCTTACATTCTATAGGGAGAGATAGCATGCACAGAAACAAGTATATACAAAATATGGGAAAAATACAATGTAATTTTATGAGGTAAAATCAAACTCTAGCCATACTGAGTCTGTTATTAGTACTTTCCCTTCTCTGCTGATGCCACAACTTCATCATGGCTACAATTATTCATTCTCGCCATGCTCTCTCCATCCTTTCCTCTTCATTGAATCCTTCTTATTGTTTCCTCTAAGGCTTTGTATGCCTTTGTAAGTATTCGAGGTTACAATCACATAATCTGAAAAAAATTTTTTTTCTAATGGGAGAGTTAGAGAGGAAGAATGAACCGTTGACTGGGCCTTCTGTTTCCTTCTAAGTGACATATATGCCCTTTTAGCAGTAGCTTTCAAGCTTTCCCATTATCTCACTTTTGTGGTCAAACCAGAAGAAAGACTTCAGTGGTGGAAATTTCAGGTCATGGAGGTATCATGGAATCAGATTTAGAGTCATAGGTGACTTTAGAGGCCATCTAGACCAGAGGTGCCAAATATATGACCCAATGCTAGGCAGTTCAAGATTAAAATGTAATTGAGAAATATTTAGCAAAATAAATAAAAATGCAAAAGAACATAGATAATATTAATTTGTGATTTTTCTAAGTCAATACATAGCCTGAGGTATGTACTATTTAGTGGTCCCATTTCTATTTAAATTTTATACCACTAATTTTGACCAGTCCCCCTCATTTTCAAATATTGAGGCTCACAGAGATAAGTGACTTGACTGGTGTCTCAATTTTAGAAAGAAGGGAGGGCTGTGTCATGGTAGGCTTGCAGGAGAGATATTTAGTGGGTAGTTGAAGTCTTTAGATGTCCTTTCAATCAAATAGTCAATATGGTGATTATTCCACTTGGTTTTAGGATATGCTCATGATAGGAATCATGATAGCAATCATCAAATCCATATCCAAGTCTTGGAATATGAGCTTGAGAGCTTCAGAGTTTGAAGGCAGTGAGGCTCATTTATTGTAGAACCCTCTCAATGTGGAAATTGTGCTACAATCCTTTAACTAGTTTCTTCCTGTACTTCTGGGTTTGGAATAGGCTACAGTATGAGAGTGCATATGGCACTTACCGGATACCTTCCACTTTGGCCCCTGTCTTCTGAATTGGTTTTAAATTCTTTTAGCTGATTGTCTTTAATTCCAATTTGTACCACAGAGGCTCATAAGTAGTTTGGACATTTGGAAACAGGATTAGGACTATTGGAATATTTTTCTCTTGCTATATAAAATTTACCCAAATCCTAGTCATGTAATCACACCCCAATGAATCACAACTACAATGCTCCACTCAATCACTCACTCAATTGATAAACATTTATTAAGTACCTATTATGTGTTAAGTGCTAGATTTGCAAAAAGAGGCAAAAAATAGTCCCTGCCCTCTAATCTGGAAGACAACATGCAAACAAAAATATACAAAGCAAGGTAGGGTAATTAGGAAATAATTAACAGAATTAAGAGGGGTTAGGGAAGGCTTCCAGTAAAAGAAATGGTTTTAGTTGGGACTTAAATTTAATCACAGTCTTCCACTTATGATCCCCCAGTTTCCTTCTAAGCTCAGCTCAAATGCCCCTTCTTAAAGGGTGTCCTACCATCTAGCAGATAACTAACACCTGAGCTGTGTTTTGAAGGAACCTAGAGATTTTGTGGGACTTAACTGATCAAGGAGTGCATTCCAGACATGGGGGACCTCTTACATGAAAGTATGGAGGCAAGAAATAGAATGTCATATGTAGTCTTATTTTCATTTTCCTGAACAATGCTAATTTCCTTCTCATTGCTAGAAACAATTCCTTCTCTCCTTTCTTATTCATCCTCCAGTGTTCAGCTTAGGTTTCACCTACTCCACAAAGTTTTTACAATTAGATCAGATGTCACTCATATTTTCTGATCTTCTTATAACCATGGTAACCACACTGTCTAACAAGAAGTCCAGAACCATGATCTGTCAAAACATGAAGCTTCTTTGAAGGTACATTCCTTTAAAAAAATGTTTGGGATGATCTTAGAAAATCAAGTCACCATGTCAATAATGCAATGTCCATTACAGTAATTTTCACCCTGTGGACATAGCACTCCTGTAGGACTTTAGAATTTTTGCAAGAGGCTTGTGAATTCATTTATGAATGTATAAATACATATGCTCTCTCTAGTCTGAATAAACAATATGTACAATAATGTATAGATTATTGTTCTCAAATAGATTGCAGTGAATACAGAGTTGGACATGGAATCAGGAAGACCTGAGTTCAAACCCTGCCTGAGACACTTAATAACTATGTGACCTTGAGCAAGTCATTTAAAAACTCTCTGCCTCAGTTTCTTCATTTATAAAAACAGGATAATAGTATGTATTTTACAGGGTTATTGTGAGGATCAAATGAGAAAACATATGTAAAGTTCATTGTAAACCTTAAAGCACTATATATGCATGTTTGTGTGTTGAGATCAATAAAATATGAATTTGTTTAAGAGTATTATTATATTTATCTTAGATTTCTATCATCTGCTTTTTTACTCAATGGATACTAATCATTCAGTAACTATCATGTGGAAGTGGGTAGGTCTGTGAATTTTTGTGATGGTAATGGTGATACTTGAAAAAATTGGCAATCATGTATCTTAACTATTAATCTTACTCTGCCTTACAGTATATGGCTATCCAAACCTTCCAATCCAGTAAGCATCTAATAAATTTTACATTATTGTTCTCAAAAGTATATGGGTATAACATAATGTAAAATGTAATGTGTGTGTGTGTGTGTGTCTGTGTGTGTGTGTATATACACACACATTACATTTGTAATGTATAATGTAAATGTAGTAAGGTAGTATAATGTATAAGGTAGTGTTTACTGGTGATACAAAGATAATGAAAAATAATCCCAGGCCCCAGGAGACAATATCACTTGTATACATCTGCTTCTCTTGACTCAGCTATCTCTACCCTAGGTCAGGCCCTCATAACTTCCTACTTGGACCATTGCAATAGCCTTTGGATTGGTGCCTTTGCTTTAAGTATCTTCCTACTCCATTTCACTTACAAAAAGATTTTTCCTAAAGCTGAGTTCTAGCCATGTCACAACTTCCTTCTCCCCCTTCATTAAACCACAGTGGCCCCCTATTACATCTAGGATCAAATAAAACAAAACCTCTGTTTGTCTTTTAAAGCCCTTCACAACCTCCAGTATACTTATACTCCTCCTTATACCGTAGGATCCAGAAAAACTGGTCCTACTGTGCCTTGCACTCCATCACCTGAATCCACGCCTTTTCATTGGTTGCCCACTCATACCTAGAATTCAATTCTCCTTTGCTTCTGCCTCCTGGTTTCCCTGGCATCTTTCAAGACTCAGGTCAAATCCAACCTTATGCAGTAGGAGGCTTTTCCCAGTCCTTTTTTATCTCCCACTCTCCCAATGCCTTTTCTATGAGATTATCTTCCATTTCCATTATATATCTTTTTTGGGAAGTTTTATTTATTTTATTTCTAATTTATATAATAAAACAAGCATTTCCACAACATAGTATAATAAAAAAAAAAGATGATTGCACATGAAACTGCAAATCTATTATGTAGCATTTGCTATTCCTTTTAAATATATAATAAAGTTATCATGTAAATTTCTTTTTTCTTTTTTTCCCTTCCCCCTCTCTAGAAATGGCTACCATTAGACACAAATATATATGTATATGTGAAATAATTCTGTACATACATATTTATCAGTTCTTCCTCTGGATTCAGATAGCATCTTTCTTCATAGGTCCTTTGTACTTGATTTGGGTATTTGTAATAGCTAAAATGACCTGGTCACTCAAAGTTGTTCTTAAAGCAATATTGCTGTTACTTTATACATGTTCTCTTAGTTCTGCACATTTCACTTTTAATTATTTCATGCAAGTTTATCCGTATTTTTCTTCATCATTTCTTATAGCACAGTAGTATTCCATCACGATCATATATGACAACTTGCTCAGCCATTCCTCAATTGAAGGACATTTCTGAAATTTCCAGTCCTTTGCCACCACAAAGAGAGATGCTCTAAATGGTTTAGAACATAAAGATTCTTCTCCTTTTTCCCTAATCATCTTTGGAAATAGACCTAGTCGTGGTATTGCTGAGTCAAAAGGTACAAGCAGTTTAAGAACTCTTTGGGCACAGCTCCAGATTGCTCTCCAAAATAGTTGAATCAGTTCACAGTTTCACCATCAGTGAATTAGTGTGCCAATTTTTCCACATCCCCTCCAACATTTGTCACTTTCTCCTTATATCATTTTAGCCAATCTGATAGGTGTAAAAATATAATATCTCAAGGTTATTTTAATTTGTATTTCTTTAATCAATAATGATTTTTCCATGTCTCTTCTACCTCTCTCTCTATCTCTAATGTATAGATGTATATCTCTTTATATATTATATATAGATATATCTCTATCCATAGACAAATATATCTATAGATAGACATAAATCTTTGTGTGTGTATGTATATATATGTGTATGTATGTACATGTGTGAATGTATGTGTGTATATATGTATATGTGTATATATGTGCACATACATATATAGATACATACACACACACACACACACACACACACATATATATATATATATATAGAGAGAGAGAGAGACAGAGAGAGACAGAGAGAGACAGATAGAGAGAGAGAGAGAGACAGAGAGACAGAGACAGAGAATTCATACAGGCCATTTCATATTGTCTCCCCCATCAGAATGTGAACTGTATTCCCAGCACTTAGTATAGTTCCTGGTACATAGTAAATACTTAAAAAGTACTTGTTGACTGAATGATATACTTCTGCCCATGTTTTGTCTCTCTATTAAGGTAGTATACCACTTGTACAGAGGGACGTTGTAAAAAAAAAAGTGATATCAGGTCCCATTCATGTTTTGTTTTTTTTTTTTTTTTGGCTAGGCAATGGGGTTAAGTGACTTGCCCAGGGTCACACAGGTAGTAAGTGCTATGTGTCTGAGGACAGATTTGAACTCAGGTCTTCTTGAATCCAGGGCTGGTGCTCTATCCATTGTGCCACCTACCTGCCCCCCTCCATTCATGTTTTAAAAGGGGGAAAAAAAAGAATTTAAAATGAACATGATCCTAGAAAGCAGCAGATAATGATAGTTGCATACTTGAAAGAACCCAAATCAAACCACCTCCCATACCCCTCATCCCATGACCAGCCAGAAGACCTGGGTTTTCCTAACACTCTTTGATACTACTTTGAGTTGCTCTGATGGTACAGATCCATGGTAAATGGCAAATATTTGTTCAACAGCCACTAAAAGTCTCTATCTTTGGTGGGAGTGGGGTGTGTGTGGGGCTGGTGGTGGTATTAATGAGCTATTTGATTGCTTCATATTTCTGTATTTGTTCATAAACTCCTGTGAGCTATTTATGTCTTAAGCATTTCCTATGGTGGGAAAAGAAAAAGGCTGTTCCATATGTGATACAATATTGTACATTGAATGCCAATGGGAGTTGGGTACCCTGTTACTCATTTTGAGAATACCCAGACAAGATCTAGATCAAAGCTTTATTTAAATTTCCCCCCAATTGATAAATGGTCAAAGGATATGAACAGGCAGTTTTCAGACAAAGAAATCAAAGCTATCTACAGGCATATGAAAAAATGCTCTAAATCACTATTGATTAAAGAAATGCAAATTAAAACAACTTTGTGGTACCAACTCACACCTATCAGATTGGCCAATATGACAAAAAAGGAAAATGATGGATATTGGAGGGGATATGGGAAAACTGGGACACTAGGGCACTGTTGGTGGAGTTGTGAACCGATCTAACCATTCAGGAGATCAATTTGGAACTACTCCTAAAGGCCTATAAAACTGTGCATACCCTTTGATCCTGCAATACCACTGCTAGGTCTATATTCCAGAGACATCCAAAAAAGGGGAAAGGAACCTATTTGAACAAAAATATTTATAGCAGCTCTTTTTGTGGGGGCTAAGAATTAGAAATCAAAAGGGTACCTATCAGTCGGAAAATGGCTAAACAAGCTGTGGATATGACTGTGATGAAAAATTACTGTGCTATAAGGAATGGCAAGCAGGATGATTTCAGAAAAACCTGGAAAGACATGAACTGATGAAAAATGAAGTGAATGGAACCAGGAGAACATTGTACATGGTAACAACAATATTGGATGGTGAACTATGAATGATTTAGCTATTCTCAGCAATACCATGATCCAAGACAATCCTAAAGGAATAATGATGAAGCATACTATCTGCCTGCAGAGAAAGAACAGATATAGTTTAAATACAGACCAAAGCATGCTATTTTTTCACTTTCTTTCATTCTTTTTCTTTTGAATCTTCTTGTATAAAATGACTAATATGGAAAATTTTTACATGATTGCACATATATAACTGATATCTGATTGCTTACCATCATAAGGAAGGGAGAGGGAAGGGGGGAAAAGATAGAATTTAGAACTGAAAACTTAAAAAAAAGTTTAAAATTGTTTTAACATGTAATTGGGAGAAAAGCTTCATATACATATATGTACATATACATACATACATACACACATACATATATATGATATGTGATATATTACACATATACATACACACACATATATAATATTATATATATAATATATATTATATATATATACACACCCATACAAATTTCCCCAGACTTTTATTCTATGTTATAGGCTGTAAGCCAAAGGGAGAAACTGACCCTGGGGTTGGCTTAGGATCAGGCCTAATTTTTGCAGCTCCAAAGTCCGGTGGGAAGAATGTTGCGGGGGAGGGGGAGGAAGGATTTTGGGTTTCATACATATTATTCTAGTAACACTAAAACAAGCAAAACAAATACTCAGATTCCAAAATTGCTTTTCTCCTCCTTTAATTCATAAGATGGTCTCTTCTAAAACTGTTTCTTATTATCTCATTATAAGCTAGGTTTAATGGAAAGAGTACTGGACTTGTAGTCAAGAGATCTGACTAGACAGTTCAGAGTCCTTGTCTTGGCTCTACCATGAACAAATTCTATGACCCTGGGCAAGCCACTTGACCTCTCTAGGACTCAGTTGCTTCATCTGTAGACTGGGAAGGTTGAACTAGTTGATATCTAAATGGACCTTTCTGATCTGGCTCTATCATTCTATAAATCATGAGACATGATGCCAGAAACAAACCAAAACAAAACCAAAACCTTCCTAACAAAAAGAGATATCTGAAAATGGATTGGGAAGCCTTAGAAAGGTGGTATTGGAAGAAAGGGAATTTCCCTTCCCTGGAGGCCTTCAAGCAAAGGTTGGATGACCATTTACAAGGTATATTTTAGAAGACATTCACATGCAGTTATGGCTTCCACTAGATGGGCTTTTAGGCTTTTTGTATTCTTTAGGTTCTGTGAATTTATATCCTCACTATAGCTACTCAGATCTTCTTAGAAATGTTGAGTACAGTGGTATATATTTAAGTTCTTGACCCCAAAATCTTTGCTGAGGGGTCCCCCTCCAAATCACCACTCTGAGGTCTTGTGGGTCTGGTGCTTCTTTTTATCAATAACTATGGAAGCCAGGCAGTAGCTATATCCACAGTAAAATTCCTATACATTGATATTGCCATTAAAAAATCAGGTTATGAGGTATTGTTATCCTCTGATCCTTCTTTTGTTTCTAGTAGCCCAGTTCTGTGACCACCACATGGACATTTTTTTTTCATTTTAAGCATTGCACAATGAGAATTATAAGAAACTCATTATTTGCAGTTAAGTTATTTTTCCCCAGAAGAATTTTTACAAGTGTTAGGAAACAGGAAATAAAATCAGGAGTAAAAGAAAGGAAAAGGTACCAACAGCCTTACTATTCTAAGGCCACAAAATCAGATAAATATAATATGTCTGTTGTTTATAATACCAAAGAGATCTCTGAGTGTAAAATTTGTTAAAGGAGATGCAGGAGAGTGAGCTAACTGAAATGAGAGATTGTCCCAGAAGCAGTGCCAGAAGTAGGATGTGGCAATCAGAGCTTTGCTGCAGGATATTGAAATTAGAGGGTGCTAACAGACCTTACCAGATAGGCCCTACCACCAACATCTTTCAGTGTACCAGACTTTCTTAGTCCTGAGTCTTTGTTTCTCCACTCCTGAACTGAATTTATGTTAAAAAAAAATGACTGTAGGGTGCTTTTGAGGCTGTTTGCCCAAGGCTGTTTGGTGAAGCTTGCCCTAGGTTTACAAATATAAGTTAAAGCAGAGTTTGCAGTAATTCTTCTGAGGACTATAAGAAAATTGAGAACCCAAGTAAACAAACTTTAGCTTGATTCTGTGTTGATAGTGGAGACACATTATAATAATCAATGTGGGTATAGGGCTGTATACAAATTCATGTTATTAATTTCTTCCCAGATCAGTCATGTGTATCAATCTGCCATTGGCCACAGACACTTCCTAGTCTAACAGAAGAATGTGGCTAGGCTACCATATTAGAACTAATTGAAATCTGACATAATAGCCTGCCTCCCCTCAAGTGTTCCCAGTCTTGGGTATTTATACAGCAATTTTGGTCATATTTGGGTAATGATGTAGATTTATAGAGGATCATAATAGATGATTCATGCAAAATCTTCTTTTTTCTCTCTCTCTTTCATTTCTGGAATCCTTTTGGCAACGCTGCCAAAGACAAGCCACTAATATGACATAAATATAGAGGGGTTACTTTTCTATTTCTAGAGGAAAGTGTAGTAACTGCAGTACTCAAAAAACAGGGCGGGGGAGTGGCTTGATTTGGGTTTTCCAAATCTGCAGCTATCATCATCTACTGCTTTTTGGTGTTCGTTTTGAGCTTTTTTTTTTCTTTTATAAGTAAGGTTGAAATCTGACCACTTTATTAAACAAAAATAATTTTATATAGATTTTTTTTTCTCTTTCTCCCCCTTAAGGCCATAGAATCATGGGTTTAGAACTGAAAAAGCCATTTCAGTCCTTGTTAAGTCATTTTTCAGTCATGTCCAACTCACAGTGACTCCATTTGGAGTTTTCTTGGCAAAGTTACTGAAGTGGTTTGCCATTTCCTTCACCAGCTCATTTTATAGATGAGGAAACTGAGGCGAACAGGGTTAAGTGACTTGCCTAGGGTCACACAGCTACTAAGTGTCTAAGGCCAGATTTGAACTCAGGAAGATGAGTCCTCCATCCACTGCACCATCTAGCTGCCTGAGGAAAAGAGCTTAAGGCCATCTAGTCAAATCTGCTCATTTTACTGATTCAGAATTTTATAGAGACTCCATTTGGATTTTAAGACCCTTTTGATATTAGTGTATGAACAGTGTGGATCTTATCAAGGACTTGGTAAATGCTTATAAAGTAGAAATATTGTCTTTCTGTTACGCTCATTTACATTATTTTAACATTTTCTCTGCTAAAATGAATAGAGGTTAACATTAATAGCTTAATGTGTAGGACCTTCCCTCTCAAATCTTTATTAATAAAAGAGAATTAGAATGTGAGTTAGATTTTGTTTTAAGGATGCAACAGCAAATAAGTAAAATTTTTATTATTTAAAGAGAGAATTTGTTTCTATTTAAGAAATAGTTATGTCAGAAAAAAATTAAAGTTTACACCTACCATTAAAAGTTTTTATTTTCAACTTTTCATTTAAATTTGAAAGGAAATGGAAATAAGATTGTTATGTGGTCAGCAAGGACTTATAAGTGTTTGTTTAAAAATTTGAAACCTGATATTGCACCTGTAGGATTATAACAGCAAGATACTAAAACTAGATAAGAAAATTTCTGCTTCTCTCTCTCTCTCTCCCTTTCTCTCTCTCTCTCTTTGAGGCCATCAGGGTGAAGTGACTTGCCCAAGGTCACACAGCTAGTAAGTGTTAAGAGTCTGAGGCTGGATTTGAATTCAGGTCCTCCTGACTCCAAGGCCATTATTCTAGCCACTGTGCTGCCTAGCTTCCCCAGAAATTTTTTCTAGATCTCATTTTAGTACTCTGGCATATCTATTTCTATTGTGACTAAGCTTCTTAGTGCAAAAAATCAGTATTATCATAATCAGCCCATTAAAATTACAGGTAATTGAATATTGTCAATATAAAATGCATGTACCATCTGATATCACTTTCTGTGCCGGATGAGTGATGCAGCTACAAGTCTTTCCTTAAAATATACTTCTCAAAGAAAAAATAAATTATCATTTTGTTGCAAATTTCACCAAATCTTCGAACATTTTCATTTCATTGAAAACAAATCAGAAATTAAAACTATTTACAAAGTGATTATGACTAAATAAGTATATGGTAAAAGGACTTTCAAAGCATTTAAATATAGTTTGATACTAATGTTACCCATTAGAATGATTATTAAAACATCAAACATGATGTAATAAAGAACAGTTATGTGTAGTCTATTATTTGTCGGTAAAGAATAATTAAACTTATAGTTTACCCTTCTTGTGATGGAGTGTTTTTTTTTTCCCACACAAAGCAACAGTGGAAGAATATTCCAAAGTGAGTGCTTTGAATAATAACACTATGCTGTTTTTCTTCTCTTCTTGCTTAAAAGGTTCCCTGATTTGTCAATTTTTTTTTTGCATGATAGAGTAAATTAAATTTTTTCTTTCCAGATGGATTGAGAACTTGAAGATGTAGTGCCCTGGATTGAATAGTTGCAATGTGTGTGGATTTAATTCCCAGCTTTACTTCCAGATATATGCTAAACATTAAGATTTCACAAATAATTAATGTATAAAAACTATTTGGTTGGGGTTATGTTTGGATTTTGTTCATTAATTTGTGTGTCTCTTATTGAATGAATAAAAAGCTTATTGTGTTGTTTCAGTCATGTCTGCTTTTTTTGTGAGCCCATTTGGGGTTTTCTTGGCAAAGATACTGGACTGATTTCCTATTTCTTTCTCTAGCTCATTTTACAGATGAGGAAACTGAGGCAAACAGGGTTAAGTGACTTGCCCAGCATCACGCAATGAGTAAGTGTCTGAGACTGAATTCGAACTAAGGTCCTCCTGACTCTAGGGCTGGGGCTCTATCACTGTCTCACCTCACTGCCCAAATAGCATATTAGGTCATTCTATTGCTATGCAGCTATCTCTACATAAGCTTATATTCCATTTATATAAATGCATGCATTCCAGATATAGTTTGAATAAGATTTTTCCCCCCATGATTAAGCTGTTTCTTGACAATAAAACCTGAGAACAAATGTGCTAAAACTTGGACTGACTACATTAATAGATTTAAATGTCAGCCAAACATCAGTATCCTCAGTTTATGAATATGCTGGCATTCCTTACAAGTGAGTGAGTTAGCTGTTCTGCTAAGCATGAACCTTATATATGTCTGAATTGTTCAGTCTGGTCATTGTATGTAGATGAGCAATATGGCAACTATTTGAGCTCATTGGAAATGAAAAACAAATCCACAGCCATCCATGTTATTTTTCAAACGTGTCCTTGTAATATTTTGCCCCCCTCCTTTTTTTTTTTTTTTGGAGACTGTGGTTTTATATAAAACAAAGGAAAAGACAAAACAGGGTCTTACTAATCATATTGGAACGTCCAAAACCAACTGTTGCTAAGGAGACATGTTACCCAGCAATTCTTTTGAATTTTACATGAGAACAGTGTTCCTCTCTGAATATCAAGAAGAATTTAGGTGAGTTTGGTAATTTTGTTTATCTTTTTATTCTCTATATTCCTTTGGTGTAGATGATGTGAGACATTGTGAGCTGCGATCACCTTTGGGGAAATGGGTCTTTATTAATCCAATTTTTCAAGGGAAGTATAAAATCCAGCACTGAGGGAGTTAATGGAATCTTATTACACTGCCATAGCAGACAATTTTTTTCCTGCCTCCAAGCCCAGGGGCTCTAAACCTCTCCTACATATCCTATAGTTTTTGAAATGAACACTCCTCACAAATACACCAGTGGTTAAAACAAATGTTTAAAGGCTCATCCAAGAGAAACAATCTTAAAGATCCGGCATAAGACAGAATTTTGGATGCTCCCTGAATAACTTTTCATCAGCGTGTCTGTCCAAGAAGAAACATTTTCCAGGGTTCCTCCTTGTTCTTTATAAATGAGCCCAACTACAGTGTTACCAGGCACCCAAACAATGGAGTGACTTGAGCTTTGAAGAGCATGAATAAATGATGCTGTTTCTGATTAGAGATATTATAGACATTTTTCCAAGGCAAAGGCAAATCCAATGAGATAATATCTTTTACAAAATTCCCTCTGCAGGCTGAATAAGGACTTGGAGTTCTCTTGTTTCTGAAGGTTCAGGACTCCAGGGTGCAATGTAATGGGGTGAGGGGAGGGGCATGGCTGACTTAGAGTGGGAAAAAGTCAAAAGGACATTATTTATAAACTCTGACCTGAGGGTCAGGTAAGTGGCAGAATTTCCTCAACACTCATTCTGTTGCTTGAATTAGCTAAAGTGGATAGTGCTTCTTCTATTTTTCATAGTATCTCAGTTCTGTGTCCATCAATCAATCAATAAGTATTTTTAAGAACTTATGTAAATGGCAGCTAGGTGATACAGACAATAGTGCACTGGATTTGGAGTCAGGAAGACTTAAGTTCAAATTTGAGCTCAGATACTTCCTAGTTGGGCAAGTCAATTCACCTCTCCTTGCTTCAGTTTCCTCATCTGTAAAATGAGGATACTATTGTGAAAATCAAATGAGATAATACTTGTAAAGTACTTTGCAAACTTAAAGTGTTATATTGTTCTTACTATGAGTATTATCTGTGCACTGGGAATTTAAGGGCAAAGAATGAAACAAAACAATCCCTATTTTCAAGGTACTTGCATTCTAATAGACCAGGGATTTTTAACTTGGGGTTTATGGACTTCAGGTTTATGGTTCTAAGTTCAGGGGGTCCATGAACTTAAATGGAAAAAAAATACATTTTTATTTTCACTAACTTGCAAATAAAATATAACAATTCTTTCAACTGTGAAATTAAAACAGTTCTGAAGAGGTATCTATAGTCTTCACCATAATGCCAAAGGAGGTGCTAACACAATTAAGAGCCTTGGTACAGACCCAAAGGATATAGGAAAAACATTAAAATTTAATTTTGAGAATGCATCCATGTTAAAGGCCTCCTAATAATGACTGTCTCCACCCCAACAGCTTTCTCCTTCACTCTGAACCTCCATTTGAACAAGCATTCATATCAATTTTGCTCTCTTCAAACCTAATTCAGCCCAGAACTCCCAGAATGACTTAGCTGTCCTGCTCCCAGCAGGTTCCTTCTCCCCTTAAAGAGTTCCCTTTTATGTCTTATCTTAATCCATTAGAATGTAAGCTACTTGAGGGCAGGGACTCTCTTTTTGCTTATATTACCAGTGTTTGGCACAGCGCCTGACACATAGTAAGTATGTAATAAATGTTTGTTTTTTCTATCTATCTATCTATCTATCTATCTATCTATCTATCTATCTATCTATCTATCTATCTATCT
>NW_020940360.1:2539919-2549418 GCF_900497805.2 Vombatus ursinus
TCTATCTATCTATCTATCTATCTATCTATCTATCTATCTATCTATCTGTCTGTCTGTCTGTCTGTCTTTCTGTCTGTCTGTCTGTCTGTCTGTCTATCTATCTATCTATCTATCTATCTACCTGTATCCAGTAGGAGAGGGAAGTCAGGATATTCTGTAGATATGCCCTCTACTTCCAGAATGAGGACACTTTTCCTGTATAGAATAAATACAGAATTTCCACTGATTTCTGCTTTATGATTTAGCCTTGTCTTCCATGGATAAATTCTTTGCTTCTACTGATGAATCACTTCTATCAGACCATGGCATTTGGAAGTTGGACATTGAGGACAGATTTGCCTGGGAAATTGATTTTTGCTAAATATGAGCATAAGATGAAAAAATAGAACAATGTTTGTATCCTTGTTCTGTTTTCTAGCTGGAACCTTCTCCACTATCTATTTTCATTCATAGCTTTGTTCTTTGCATTTAAATGACCTCCACATAAAATATTTATCCTTTCATTGGCCATCATAACAGCAAAATGACATTTATGAAGGCATTATAAACAACAGCCTCAAAGACATCATCAGCAGGTTGGGAATTTGCAAAATCTTTCCATTAAGCTATTTTTCTTCTGATCCACCTGGGAGAAAATCTACATTTTCAGTATTCAAGGGAGCAAAGCACAAGGCTATCATCATCAGTAATGTCACAAGACAGTAAGCACACCATGAGTGACATCTTATCAATAAACTGTGATGCAGGCTATAATTGACAAAAGGAAAAGAGAGGCAGTGGAATTAGAGGAATGAGAGAAGAATGAAATCATTTGCATTGGGGCCATAGGATAGTACAATGATATACTATTAGAGCTAAAAGGGGCCTTAGAAGCCATATGAGACTATATTTAGTCAGAGTTACAAGGCTCAAGCCCACTTCTGCCACTTATAATTCCGAGTTCTTGAGCAAACCATTTAACCTCTCTAAACCTCATTTCCCTTACCTCTAAAGTGAGGATGCTAGACCAAATAGCTTCTAAGGTCTTTTCCAGATTTAAATCTATGATGCCTGCCATAGCACATGGTCATCAACCCTCTTTCTGAATACTTCTAGTGATAGGGAATTCACTACTTTGTAAGGCAGCCCATTTCTTTGCTGAGTAGCTCTATTTGCAAGAAGTTCTTAAATCAAAAAAATCTACCTGCTTGTAATGTTGATCCATTGGTCCTAGGTGTTTTGTTTTGTTTTGTTTTGTTTTAGAATAACAGTACTCTTATCCCCATATGACAGCCCTGCAGATATTTTAAGACTAGGTATTATGTCCTCCTAAACCTTTCTCTTCTCCAGGCTGAATTCTCCAATTTCCCAACATTTCCTCATATGGAATGATTGCTAAACTACTCATAATCTTGGAGGATAATCACCATCCTCCAGACACTTTTTAGTTTTTTGATGTTTGTTGAGGAAAAAAGTCAACTAAAAAGTCAACTTTTTAATGTCTCCTTTAAGTGCTTCACACAGGGGTCTCTGTTCTGGTCAGACTACCTCTGGAATATTGTTTTCAGCTTAAGGAACCACAGTTTAGCAAGGACATTGGTGGAGAAAGGCCTTGATGTCATGCCATATGAGGAACAATGAAAAGAACTGGAGTTGTTTAGCTTGTGGCTGGTGTGGGGGTCACATGCTAACTAGGTATTTTAAGGGCTGTCCTCTAGAAGAGTGATTAGACTGTTCTGTTTGGCTCTAGAGTAGAGAAACTGGAGCAAGGAGTTAGAGTGACAAAGAGGACAATTTGGACGTATCAGGAAAAAAACTTCCTTATAATTATAACTATCCCAAGTGGAATGGGCTGCCTTGGGTGAGTAGTGGATTCCTCTTCACTGAAAGTATTCAAACAAAAGCTAGATAAGGACTTGACAAGTATGTTATAGAGAGAATTCTTTCTTTTTGGTTTTGATTGGATTAAATGGCCACTTGAGTCCCTTACAAATCTGTGAATAGGGACTTGATCTAGGCACAACTTCTATTAAGTACCATAAGATCAATCTGTCAATCAGTTAAAAATAATTTATTAAACACTGGCTATATCAGGCACTGAGTGATGAGGAAACAAAGGCAAAAACATGGTGCCTGCCCTGAAGAAGCTCATAGTCTAGTGGAATACACAGCATAAAAATGTAAGGTGTGTGTGATATCCATGTGGGTTATTTGTATTCAAATGGGTGTGTCTAGATGTGACTCACAGGGAGCATAATCTGGAAATAAAGTTGAGAATTAAATATAGATATCTCTAGATTCTTTTTTACCCACCTCTCTCCAATTGAGACTTTGATTCCTACTGGGAGAGGAGCAGGAGGTTGGGGTCACAAGGTTGGTCGCTCTGTTCTCCTTAGAGAAAGGCTACTGGACTAGAATTACATACATCTGCCACATTAAGTATTGCTAATCTAAGGGAAGTAATTTTTAGGTTCAAAGTGTACTCCTGATTACTATTCCCGAATTGGGAAAGGAATGCCTCAAATTATATATTAGAAGACTTGACTCCCTTCCCATGAAATGCCAGTTAAATGAAGATACATAATGAATGAATAGCAAATAAACACGTTTATCCATGCTGAGATCACATACAAATCAGAGAAGTTACATGAATTAAAATATACTAGACAAAACACAGAGTGAATGAACTCTCCCAGTAGGGGTGGAGAGAAAGAGAGAGAGACAGAGACAGAAAGAGAGAGACAGAGAGACAAAGAGACAGAGACAGACAGAGAGAGAGAGAGAGAGAGAGAGAGAGAGAGAGAGAGAGAGAGAGAGATAGACTCATTTCTCACCCACAGAAAATTCCTCAATACTCAACATCTCTATTATGGAAAATTAAGGAACTGGGGATGGGGAAATAATTGAGGCACCATTTCAGCTCTGACTTCTTTCCTTCTTTCTCCACAGTCAGCCCCAAGCCATGTAATATTTTTGTGTCTCTAAATCCTGGATCTAAGGCACTATTCTCCTATTTGGAGGAAACATTACATTTGAAAAATACATCGCATGTTATTTCAAACATTATGTCATTGAAATTTCAATGTTTTTTGTTAATTAACTTTAGATAATGGTTTGTGTCTTGTATATTCTTTGTTTTCCACCTTAAAAGGAAACAATCTGGTTATTCAGGGATGGATTTTATTCTATTTTCCATAGGTATCACCTTTTTTTAATGTCATCCTAAAACCATAAACCTAGATAAACCTTAAATGAATTTTGTGTAACTGAGGCCTATAAAGTTCTATCTATACTTTGGTTAAATAAAGAGAGAAGGATTTAGAATCTTTTGACTGTATGTTGCCAGATCTGAGTCCCTAGCCTTCAGCCCCTATGTCCACAACAGATTTCCCAGAAATAGATGGGCCCATGGATTCTAACAAATGGACCATGTGGTTTTTGCCACGGCCCTAAAGTAGAAAGCTATGTTGTCTAGGTGAAAATACAGTATTAAGTTATGTTCAGTTCTCCTTAAGTGAAAGGCAGAATTTATATGAAAGCCATTATTTTTGTTACCATCACAAGAACTGAAAAAGTTCCATACCATTTGTTATTGTTCATGCTTTTGGCCTGGATTTTCAAAAATGTGAGTGGTCTGAGGGTAAACAGTCATTATTTGTCCTCTCCCAGGATCACTTTGCAAGATAGTTGCTTAGGTACCTGTCCAAGCAGGGTATGCACCCTCTAAAGGTAAACACAGCATAAAACAATTTCCACAGGTCTATCTGGGGTCAAAGAATGCCTAGTTCCTCTGGAGCTCCCTGAAAATTAATGACCTCCATTTATGACAGGAAGCCACAGGCTAACACTGTTGGTGTTAGGAATGTAAACACTGTTAAAAGCTTTTCTACCAAATATAGCTAGAAAATTTCATTTTACCTTTGTCTCTTAGTTTAGTACCTGCCAAGTTAGAATAGCGATAGGGACCAGACTTGGGGTTTCACTGATTTCATTGGACTTGTGATTACATTGATTTCATTTCAACTCCCAGGTAAGGAAAGTCCCTGTACCATTGCAGGCCAGCACCTTCTCCCCTTGAGCTTAGTCTTAGAGAATGTCCTAGAGTACTGATAGATGAAGCGAATTGCCCAGGGTCACACAGGTAGTGTGTGGCAGAGGCTGAATGCGATCTCAGATCTTCCTGTCAAATGAGTTAAACTATTCTAAGACTCTATACTTGAATACTTGTCTCCTTTTCCTATCATGACTTAACAAACCCTAACGTTGGATTATTCTCAACATCTGCCTCCTTTGCTCCTATGAACAAACCTGCAGCTGAATGGAGTCAGGGAAAGTTACCACATTGTGTTGACTGAGTCTGCTATAAATTTATGTTACATCTCTCAGTCAGGATCACACTGTAATAAGGAAATATCTTTTACATCTTCCTAATGAGTCTGTGATTCCACTCACTATATCAATTAGTCCAAACATTTTCGTGTCTCTTTGAAAGAGATGAAAGTTTTTATCTCGTCCTTCTATAGCACCCATTTCCACTATCCTCTTCAACTGAGGACAAAGATTGGATGGAAACGCGAAAACTACATAAGGAGCCTGGGTCATCTCCTGAGCCTATACTGTATCTTGATAAATGTGGTCGTTCTTGACAGAATATGATGTAGTGCAAAGAACAATAGACTTGGAGTAAGAGGAGGTAGGAAACTTGCCATTTGAAGAGACAGAGAAGGCAGGAGTCTATTTCAGGTGAGGAGTATACAAATTTACATGGAGATGGGATAAGGAATGTCATATGAAGAAAAGAGCTACAGGGCTATTTGATTAAAATGGAATGACAATAAAGATTTTTCAGTAGCAAAGTGACATGGTTAGATCTGTGCTATAGAAATCATTTTAGCTTTGAGCTGAGCTCCTGATCACTATGCCTTAATGGGGAAAATGTACCTCAGACTGTATATCCAAGGCTTGACTATTATCACTAGATAACAATTCCACAATGAACGCAGGTAGCAAATGGTAAATAAGCCCATTTATCCAAGCTAATGACAAAAAGAATTATGAGAAAGTACTCAAATGAGAATATATAAGAAGACATGAATAAACTCTCATTAGGAGCAAGAAATCTAAGCTCAACCAAGATAAAATGTCCTGGATCTCATTCAAGGGGAAATTCCCTCAAGTCTCAGTGCAGTAGGCTAGAGTTAGGGACATGATGGATGTCCTGAATCCACCACATGTTAGCTTCTTCTCAGTCTTTTACTCCTTTCAGGGACCCAGATTGAGTAGGGAACTGCCTATCTTTCTTGAAGTCTGAAGTCAGAGAGCCAGAATCTTTCTTCTCTAAAGCTCTTGCCAACTCTGCCCCTCATACAGGCATAGAACATTGAATAATCAATTTCTGTCAATGAGGAGAGTCCTATGCAAATGAGATTTAGATGCAGGTTCTGTCCTTTCATATGGCTCTTGATTGTATGCAATTCTTTTGAAAATTGTTTGCTTATATCTTTTGACCACTTATCTATTGGGGCAATTATTCCTAGTCAAATATATTTGTGTAAACACCTCATCTATCTTGGACATCAGATTTTTATCTGAGGTATTTGATGCAAAGAATTTGTCCCCCCTCACTTGATAGTGCAATAGTATTTTTACAGATTAATTTATATTCCAAATCAGTTACCAGAGAGATAAAGAAAGAAATTTAGGAATCATTATAATAGAACTTGTGCTTACAGTCGTATAAGTAGGTGAATTGTTCAAATGTGAATGTAGAAAGACAATAGCAGACTAAGACCTGAACTTTGAGGAAAGTTCAAGTAGTGAAGGAGACAGAAGAAGTCTTTTTTGATGGAGGATGAAAATTGAGAAAGTTTAGTGCTCAGAAGCCAAGTAAGGAAAATTCTGAGAGTTAGTGGTCAACAATGTAATTTACAGCACAATGATGGACTGAGAGTCAGGAGAGACTGGAGCTGAATCCTTCCTGCCTTTGATACTTACCTGCTGAGTATGAAGGAACAACCTCTTAGAGACTCAATTTTCTTATCTAATAAGGATAATAATGCCTGCGCTACCTACTTCATATAGTTCTCATGAGAATCATAATATAATTTTAAAAAACAACATTTTGAGCTGGAAGGGAGCTTAAAGGCCACTGAATCCCACTTCCTCATTTTATAGATGGAAAAGTGAGACAGATATTAAGCGACCTGCTCACAACTAACACAACTAATAAGTATCTATTGTATGACCCAGGTCCAAATTCAGCACTCTATCTACTACTACATACTAAATCAAATGAAGTAATTTTGCAAAATATTTTGCAAACTTTAAATACTTTATGGATGTCATTGGTGACAAAGATGATTTTTATCACATGATGTCACGGAAAAAAAGTCATTGGGTATTTGAAGGACAACTTTGAAGACAATCAAGTAGGAAGTTTTCCTGGAAATGTTGGGTACTCAACTCAGATTTCAGGGAATTAAATGTGAGTTGGTGGTGAGAAACTGGAAACAATGCTTATTCAAGAAGTTTGGCAGCTATCTGAGAGTTAGAAATAACAGAGTATCTAGAAAAAGCAATGCTATGTTAACACCTTTCTTTTTTTAATAGTATTTTATTTTTTGAATTACATGGAAAGACAAGTTTCGATATTCATTTAAAAATTTTGAGTTCCAAATTTTCTCCCTTCCTTACCTTTCCCTTCCCTAAGATGGTAAGTAATTTGATATAGGATGTCTGTGTGTGTGTATGTGTGTGTATGTGCAATCATGTAAAACATATTTCTGTATTAGTCATGTCGTGAAAGAAAAAACAGACCAAAATTAAAAAAAAAACATGAAAAAATGAAGTGAAAACAATTTGCTTCAATCTGCATTCAGATTTCATTGCTTCTTTCTCTGGATATAAATAGCATTTTTCCTTATGAGTCCTTTGGAATTATTTCAGATCATTGTACTGCTAGGAAAAGCTAAATCATTTATGCTGATCATCATATAATGTTGTTGTTAGTATATACAATGGTTTCCTAATTCTGCTCATTTCACATTGAATCACTTCATGCAAGTCTTTCTAGGTTTTTCTGAAATCCATCTGCTCATCATTTCTGAGAGTGCAATAGTATTCCATTATATTCATATACCACAGCTTGTTCAGCCATTCTCCACTTGATGGGCATCTCCTCAATTTCCAATTCTTTGTCACCACTAAAAGATCTAATACTTTGTTTTCAAGGTGACAAAGAGAAACGTTTGAGGGCACAGCCAATGATGGTACTAGCTGTTAAGAGTTCCACAATCACTTAGTGCCAGGGTCCTATGATGTCTGACACAAAAACACCTGTGATATTAGGGAAAGGCCCAGAAGGTGCTAGCATGTTTTCACTGCCCTTATGATACAGCATAACTACTACCCAGTATTTTGGTGTGTTCTCTGTCTAGGTACCTACTCTTATTGTTGAGTCATTTCAGTCATGTCTGACTCTTCATAACCCCATTTTGGGGTTTTCTTGGCAAATATATTGGAGTACTTTGCCACTTCCTTCCCCAGCTCATTTTACAGATGAAAAACTGAGGCAAACAGAAACTTGCCCAGTGTCACAGGAAGGATTTGAACTGATGAAGATGAGTCTGATTCCAAGCCCAGCGCTCTATCCACTGTCCCACCTAGCTGTCCCTGCTCCATGTACCTAGAGTACAGCCAAATGCAGAAGATCTTTGTCCAGAATACTCAAAATGTTAGAGAACACCAAATACACATATACAGTGAAATCTGTCCCAACAACTATGTTGAAGGGCTATACTTTTCCAATGTCACAGATTTTCAGCTGACTTTCTTGACCTTCTCCAGCCTGTAGTCACAGCATAAGTTATTATTTAGGGCAACACCTTCTTGGAGGACTAATCTTTTCTCACCTTTATCTACTCTTGACTTGACAGTCTCAGATAATAAGAATAATAGTTAGAATTTATAACGCTTTAAGGCTTGTAAATTTCTTTGTATATACTATCTCATATGATCCAACAAACCTGTGAGATAGGTGCTATTGTTATCCCCTTTATGCTGTTGTTTGTCCTTTTGTCCATTTTTTTTGAAGAGGACCAATGACATCATGGGGTGATATCTTGATTCATATGTGAATTATGTTTAAGTGGGGCAGAGTTGCACAAAGTTGTCAGCCTCATTCCCTCTTCCATAGTCATTGAAGTCCAGTGACAAGACAAAAGTCAAGATGACTGGTGATGGCCCCAGGATGCAGTGAATGATGTGGGTATCTTTGATGTTTGAACAAACTTTAATCACTCCTTAGTGCCTGCTTCAACTGCCTTCATGGCCCTTGGAACAAATTGCTTTCATCTGCCCATTCCACTGGGGAAAGTTTTCACATGCTTGGAGTAGACACCTCCCTGATGGGGTTGAGGCTAGTCTGTCTGCTGAGATAGTTTACTGGGGTGTTGATGTTGTGCTTCATGGAGCCTCAGGAGATTTGGGTGCCATGTAGATACCAAACATGGATAAGCAGCCCTGAAAAGAGCTCAGCAAGCTCTCACACCAGAGGTGCTAGTTCTTCCTGAACACCCCACATTATATAGAGATCTTCATTTTATAGATAAGGAGAGTGAGAAAAGTTAAGGAGCTTACCCAAAGTCACACATCTATTAAATTTTTGATGTAGGATTTAAACTTAGGTCTTCTTGACTCTAGGACCAGAGCTCTAGCACTGTACCACCTAGTTACCTTTCAGAATGAGATAGAGGCTGATAGCCTTTTTACTACTATTGGTAACACTACTGCTTCCACAGTTCAGTGGCCCCCTCCTCATAGTCTGTGATAATACCAGCAAGTTTCAAAGCACACATCAGATATACTTTGTACTACTATTATATAAATTGTAACATGAGGAAATAGTACCTATAATGGGGAAAGTAACTTTGACAGTGAAAAATATTTGAGAATAATAGCAACCATTCCCTGTCCCACCCCCAACTCCAAGATCTATGGTGATCTTATAGCTCTAACTTTGAATTAATGGTTAAAGGTATAATTTGGGGTATTGACTTTCCAATTGAATAAGACTATATGCAGAAACACTTCACAGTAATGGGCACCAGAAATGACCAAGGGAATGTAAAAATAAACAATTCATGGAGTGAGGGACTTCCATTTGGGTCCAAGGCATCTCAAATGAACCAATGTCACCAATGTTTCCTCCTTTTTACCACTTGCCACTGAAGATCAATGAAATCATTTGAAGACATGGAGACAGCTAGCTGACACAGTGAATAGAGTTCTGGGCCTGGAGTCAGGAAGACTTGACTTCAAATTCAACTTCAGACACTTCCTAGCTGTGTGCTCCTATGAAAGTTGCTTAAAAACCTCTATTTGCCTCAGTTTCCTCATCTGTAAAATGGGGACAATAATAGCACCTACATAGGCCCAGTTTATAGTCTATATAACATACCTTGTTGTGAGGGTCAAAGGAGATAATAATTGTAAAGTGCTTGGTATAGTGTCTGGCATATAG
>NW_020940360.1:2549428-2637174 GCF_900497805.2 Vombatus ursinus
CTTGTTGATGGTTTTAATAGATTTTGTGGGGTTGGGAAGAAATTTCTGATGATAATCCATTCCAACTTTGTGCCTACAGATGTTTTGCTCTATGCCTGCAAGTCTATAATTTTTCCATCAGAGAGTGATTTCCAGTTCCATCTGCTGTACATCCTAGAAAGATAGGGGTGGGGCTAATTATGACTTTTGTAGAGCGCATGTCTTTGCTTTCCAGAAAACACCCATTGGCTAGAGGGTGAAGAAGAGAAAGGGAGAACTTCATCAGATACAAGAATATAATATGTTACCTAAAGTAAAATGGGAGCAAAATCATTATCAGTTACTTTATAAACCCTCAAGTTACCAAATTCAGATACTGTATGACACAACCTCATAGAAAATGCAGAAACTATAAACCTATAAACAGATAAAGAAAATAGTTAAAGCACTTAACAGCCTTTAACAGTTAACAGCCCATCTCCTCCTTATTGGAAGTGAACTCAATTTATGGTTACCATCAAGGCAATCTTTTGATATTTAACAGAATCTCTCTTTCCCAGAAATCTACCCTCTCCAGCTTAGAGGTCAGATTCTAGAATCATGCTCCCCAGGAAATTAACATCTCTGTTCCCCTGCCCAGAAGTTTGAGGATCATGAATACTATACATGAACTTCCCTTTTGGGTCAAGCAGACATGCTGACTGGAGAGTGGTCCTTCTTTCGAAAACTGATTGCTGTGTGTATTGAATTTCAGCACCAGGAGAGGCAAGAGATCTGACATTAGGTTGAATATTGAAATCCACTACCATGAATGGATCACCCAGACTGTAGGAATATGGATATTTAGGAAGATTGTATCAGACTATGGGAATGAATCAAACATCACCTCTATCTTGGATAAAATGGATATCTTCCTAATGCCTGTGACCAATCATGATAGATATGTCTATTTTCAAAACAACTTCTGGAGGAAGACATGATCCCATATTCTTGGAAATCAATATGTAGGAGTTAACCTAAATAGGAATTGGAATGCAGGCTTTTCAGAAGAGGGAGCCAGTAACGATCCCGACTCTGAAGTGTACCACGGACCCAAGCCCAATTCAGAAGTAGAAGTATCTTTGTCAAGAAAACCCCAAATGAGGTCACAAACAGTCAGACATAACTGAAACAACTGAACAACAATAATAAAGCATGCACATGTATGCCTCTACTATGGGCTTTTGGAGAATGTAGCCAAATATTCTGATTCCTACTTTCTGTTGAGCTGGCAAAGTACATGCTTAGGTTCCCTTAGATCACTTGTAAGTGCATATCTATCTCTGCCATACATTATCACCAACATTTCCTTGCTACACTATGGAAGAGTGCACAAAGGAAAGAAAGAAGGAATCCTGGAGAATAAGAGAAAGAAAGCATGATGCTCTGTTAATTTATTTTTTATAAACACAAAGATGGACAACTTCTGTGATAAATCATAGGATCATAAATTTAGAACTGAAAGGGGCCTGATTTGATCATTCTTTCTTGCTCCAAAAGATTGCTTTCCTCATTTCCTACAGATTACTCTAATCATAGATCCACATCCCTATAGCGGCCAGAGACGGGACACAAAGGATATATCTTTATGTGACAAAGTACTTATAATATCCAGGAAATTGAAGAATTAGTTTTACTTATTTCCTTTCAAAAATAAATTTCCTAGCCTGAATTACTTTGTAATTGAATGTAGGAGTAATTTTTTTTCATTTCTATTAGAGTGCTTATAAGAAGATAAAGTAAAAAAGAGTTAATCAAATGGGAGAATTCATGTAGGAAAATTAAGCTTTGAAGTAAATTATTTCAGCTTGTGAAACTTTTTATGAGGTTGCCAGTGTAAATCTATGCAGTAGGTCATAAGAGTGGAATCAGTAGCTGGGAGGCTTAGGTTTCTTCCACAGTTTGAAAGAAAAAAAAATATGAGTATATAGTTACAAAGTTTTCTGTGAGGTCTGGTGGGTTGGAGGGGAGTTTTTGTGAGAACTATAAATTTGAAATGTCATCTTTTGTAAGTTTAGAGATAAATCTTTGTCATTAAGTAAATGGTATGTTTATTTGCCTCAGTCAATATGTTATTTTAATGATTTAAAGAAAATTTTAAAGCAAAGCAAAAACACAATTTGGAATCAGGAACTCTATGTTTGATTTCCAGTTTAGCTTCTAACATTGTAATTTTGGACAAGTCACTTCATTTCTCTGAACCTCAGTTTCTCTGTAGGGAAGATGTTGCAGTAGATGACTTCTAAGGTTTCTTCCACATTTAATTTTCTACTCTGTAGGCTGAAATAGACTGATTGATATTTAAAACCCCTTTCATAAAGAAAAAAAAGGCTAGAAAAAGGGCAGCTAGGTGGCAGAGTGGATAAAGCACCAGCCCTGGAGTCAGGAGGACCTGAGTTCAAATCTGGCCTCAGACACTTGCTAACTGTGTGACCCTGGGCAAGTCACTTAACCCCAATTGCCTGAAAAAAAAAAAGTTAAAACCCCTTCCATATCTAAAATGTTATTGACTATTGAATGTGTCCCCAAACTAAGTGGACACATATATTGAAACAAAACCTAAAATTCCTTTCACCCACCACCATTACCAAAATATCTTTGACTTCTAGTTTCTACTCATAGTAAAAAATTTGACTGTGAAATGAACTACTTTCCTTGAACCTCTCTGACAATTGTGTGCTATTGCTTCTTGTTGAGTCATTTTTAGTCATGTTTGATTCCGTATGACCCCATTTTGGCAAAGATAATGGAGTGGTTTACTATTTCCTTCTTCAGTTCATTTCACAAATGAGGAAACTGAGACAAACAGGATTAAGTGACTTGCCAAGGTCACATAGCTAGTGGGTGTCTGAGGCTAGATTTGAAATCATGAAGATGAGTCTTCCTGACTCCAGGCCTGGCACTCTATCTATTACACATCTAGCTGCCCTGTGGTACTGCTAGTGTGGAAAATTAATTTCTTGCTCTTGTTTCTTGCTTCAGGTTACCTTTTTAGTCTAATTACATATAAATCACCTTCATAAACTCCTTGTGTATCACATTTCCTCTTTCATTGTTGTGCCTTCACTCATGGTGTCCTCCTTGCTGGGAACATACTCATTCCTCTCTTTCATCTCTTAGAGTCTCTAGCTTCCTTCAAAATTCCACTCAGACACTATCTCACCTGTGAGGCCTTCTTGGTCCCTTCCCAACTTCAGTTGCTAGCGTTCCCTGCTCTTTACTTTCTATTTACTTTTTATATATTTTGCATTTAATTATACAGTTCTTGCTATTTCCCACACTAGAAGACCACTTGGGTCCAGGGACTGTTTAGGTTTGGCTTTGTATTCCAAGCACCCAGCACAGTGCCTAGCATAAACTAGTCAATGAATAAATGTTTGTTGAATGAATGAGTAATATAAAGTCTTAACTCCCAAGCTAGCTACCAAGGAATTGGGAATTCCCAGTGCTGTGAACAAAGCCTTTGGACTAGAGTGTTTGTATAATACATGCTACCAAAGGCTTCTATACCAAGGTGGTGGGATATTTCCACTCTACATGAGATTTATTCCCATAGTAGATGCCCAATCGATAACTTCATTCTGTAGAGGATATAGTTTACCTTTTAATTCTGAAACTGATCAAGCAGGTAAAATTCATACAGCATGCTGTTGAACACTGAGCCACATTGGTAGAGTTAAAGTTCTAAACACTAAGTAGTCCTCACTGAACAGGAAACAAGCAGGAAGATAGTGTTACCACCAGTGTGTTAAGCATATTGGATATTGAAATCCTGTACCATAAAAATGACAAAATTTATAACTTAAAGCAAATATTTGAATTGTGGAATAAAAATTTCTGTAATAATTATAGATATCTTTCCTAGTTATGATCTGTCCTTTGGAATCAAAAACATATAAAATATTAGAATGGTGAAATTGATAGGTAATTTCCAAATTATTTATTTTTAATTTCTTATATGATTTTGGACAGATAGGACATTCTGATTTTATTTTTCTCTATTTTAAAAAATTGTTAAGGCAAACATTGAAATTAATCGGCATTTTCAAAGCTGTCTAGAGGCCAAGCTATATGTTAGATGAAAAGAAGGATGCTATTCTGGATTAAAGTTTTGTCATGAAACATCTGGAAAGGAGAGCAGTATATTGAGGAAAATGCTGGATTTGACAACAGACAATCTTGTTCACATTCTGGTTCCAGCTACTTATTTCCTATGTGACCTTGAACAAATCATTCACCTCTCAGGCCTCATTTCCCCACCTGAAAAAGGAGGTGATTGAGCTTGATTACCTTTAAGGTCCTTTGTCACTCTAAATTTATGATTCTATGGTCTACAAAGTCTCCTGCCCCCACCAAAATTCTACTCCATTGCTTTATCGTGGTGTTAAAATGATGCTCTGTTCCAGTTTTCTCAGGGACTAAGAGGCTTTCCTAAAGGACCGCACAAGCCAGAAATGCCTAAAACAATAGGTCTTTATTATTCATGCAAGGGGAGGCTGAAGCCTTACATGAGATACCCAGTAGTTGAGGGAAAAATTCTAGGGACCAATAAACATCTTTCCCCCTTATCTGACATCACTGCTAACTTTGGAGAGCAGTTCCCAATAGCTAATAGAGATAATTACAAAAAATGTGCTCATGATGTCCTTACACAAGAATACAGTTGTCCAGAAAGTGGTTAATGAAATGAGGATATCTTACTCTTGGGCAATGTTTGTAATATTCAGTCACAAGAGGGCATAGACTCCCTCACTCTGGGTTCCTGAAGGTTAAGCCAATTCAATCTGCTGAAAAATTTTTAAGTAGGGTCTTGGCTTTAGGTTAAATCTATTCTTTGGAGACCAGCTTCATCTATTACAGAAAGAATCATTATTGTTAGGCTGCTTTTTACAATATAAAATAAAGAAAAATGCCCCTCTGTCCAGGGTGGCCCCCCTTCTACTTTGGTAGTAAGGTGAAATAATGGTGCAAAAGGGGGTAGCATTAACAGATATTGAACTGAATTATAAAGTAATCATTGTCAACACCATTTAGTATTAATTAAAAATAAACTTTAAAAATTCATTGGAACTGACTACATAAACAAGAATCAGAAGCAATGAAAGGTAGTAACCTAGTATTCAACAAATAGAAGAACATAAAGTTACTGTGGCAGGATTCCTTATCTGGCAAGAATTGTTGGGAAAACAACAGTAACAACCACCACCACAAGTTTGGCCAGCAAGAAATAGGTTTAGACCAGCATTCATATGATACACCACAATAAGCACCAAATGGATATGCAGTTTAAATATGCAGAGTTGAATCATTTAAAAACACAGAGAACTGGAGACACTTTTTTCATATTTATAACAAGGGGGATAATTCTTCGACAAATGGGAGCTGGGGTTTCCCAGTAGTCTAGTTGAAGCTCTGGATTAGAGGGGTGGCTATGTACAGCAGGGTGGCATAGTGGATGGAGCACTGACTGGGCTTGGAATCAGGAAGACTCATCTTCATAACTTTGAAGTATGGCCTCAGACATTTACTAACTGTGTGACCCTGGGTACCTCACTTAATCTTGTTTGCCTCAGTTTCTCATCTGTAAAAATGATCTGGAGAAGGAAATAGCAAACCAGTCCAGTATCTTTGCCCAAAAAAACCCAAAATAGGGTGACAAAGAATTGGACATGATCCAATAACAACAAAATAGGGTCACAAAGAGTTGGACATGATGCAACAAAATAACAACAACAAATACATGGCAACAGGAAAAAAGATTTGGATTTAGGAAATGTTGCAGTGATAGAATCAGTAAGACTTAGCACTTGTTTGGATATTGGGGATAGGTAAGAGTGAAGAGTTGAAGATGACTGTAGGATTGGAAACTATATTGACTATACTGTAGGACTGTGGTATCCTCAATGCCACAATAAATAAGGATGTTGGGAAGAAGGGAGGGTTTTTTGGGAAAAGTAAGAAGTTCTATTTTGGACATGTTGAATTTAGTATGCCTTTGTAACACCCAGTTAGAAATGTCTAATAAGTAGTTGGTAAATGTGGGAATGGAGGTCAGAAGAGAGTAGGGATAAATATATAGATTTGGTATTCATTTTCATAGAGATGATAGTTGAACCCATGGGATCTAGTAAGATCCCTTTCAGAAAAAGTGTATAGAGAAGAGAAGGGGCTCAGGATAATATCCTGGAGTACACACTAACATGGTGGCAAGATTGGAAAATGATCTTACAAATAAAATTGAAGAGGACTGGCTGCATAGGTAGGAGAACAAGGAAAGAGAAACATCACAAAACCAGAGGATAGATAGATAGATGGAGCATTGTGCTTACTTTATGCCAAGCATTGTAATGAAGTGATACAAAACCAAGAAACTGTCCTTACTCCCAAGGAAATTATATTCTAATAGAGAAAGACAAAACATAAAGGTGAGTTGGAAAATTGGTGGGAGTAGGGTAAGGTACCTGGGGCAAGTCAACTAGTGTGGAGGTGAAGCAGATATTAAATTAAAGCAAATTATAACAGATATATAGGTATCTGGATCTTCTCATGATATGGCAGTTGCAGAAAGAAACTCACTATCATCGAATCAGAAGGAGAGAACATCTGGAAGGATGGTATAGTTCATAGTGTCAAATGCTGCAAAGAGGTCAAGAAGGATGCTGACTGAAAAGAGGTTATTAGATCTGGCAATTGAAAGGTCAATGATGACCTTGAATGAAAGTTTTAATTTCATATAAGTTAATAACAGATAGTTTTTAAACACATGAAATTAAAAAGAGAGGCAGGGTTGTGCAGTGAATAGAAACAAGTATTTGGAATCATGAAGGCCTGGGTTTAAGTCCTGTCTCTGACACAGAGGATATGAGCAAATAGTTTTCAAAAACAAGAAACAAATCATCAACTACCATGATCCAACTCACTAATAGTAAGAGAGATGAAAAGTGAAATAACTTTTTAGGTTTCTATGCATACACATCAAATTGGCAAAGATGTTTAAATGAGAAAATAGTCCATGTTGACTATCTAAGACAGGTAAAGTACACTATTGGTGGAGCTGTTAATGAATCTAACCAAGCTAGAAAACAATTGGGAATTATATGAGAAAAGAAGTAAACATTGACTCAATAATCTTTCTATTAGGGTAATAGCCCTAAGGAAGTAAAAAGCCAAGAAGAAATACCCCATGTATACCAAACCATTCATAGCAATCTTTGACCTTGCAATATGATAATACTGTATTGCTACACAGGATGTATTGACATAAGGAAGTCAAAGACAGAATGAAAGGCCCAATATATCACCAAATATTGATACCAGAACTTTCATAGTACATAAAATATCTGGAAACAAAGTAGGTGCCCTTCAATTGGGAAATGACTGATGCTGGATATATAACATAATTAAAAATTATTCTGTAAGAAATGAAGAATATAAGGAATTTAGAAAAACATGAGAAGACCTGGATGAACTGATACAGAACACCATTAGAAGCAGGATAATATGTGCTATCATATGAATGATGAAACTCACTTCCCCACTTTCCAAAGAGAAGGTTAGAGCACTCTACATACTGTCTGACACTTTTCTTGTTTTGTTTGTTTTATCATTCTTTTTCACAAGGGAGGAACATATGGTGTAAAAAAATAAAAGATGCCAATAAAACATTGGCAAAGGATGTTAAGAACCATATGGCTTTTAGATTATTTAGAAACAATTAAATTGCTGATACTCTACTGTATGTGTGAAATTTTTGTCTACCTACCAGTAAATTCCCATCCTAGTGGAAGAAATGAAATATTTCTTCATCTAAATATGAACATTCTCAATTTAAATTAAAACAGAGACACAGAGAAGTTTCAGCTAAATGACAGAGTGGTTCATAGGTTCTCTTTGGAGAAGCAAATGAATGAGTAGCAGAGTTGCGTTCATTGTGCACCTCAGGGTAACACAAACCATCACTTCTTGGAACACTTGCTCATCTCCTATTAGGGTGCTCATGACGATTATAATAAAAAAGACCACCATTAAGATAGTCATAGCTTCTATGAAGAGCTTGACAAGATTTAAACCATGTCAACCTATTAATGAATTCTCAGTGACTTCATTTCAAACATAGTTGTGGGGAATAATGGGGGGGGAGCATATTGGAAAATGTGCCTTGGAAAACAAAGAAAAAATAGTCAGGGGCAGCTGGGTGGGGGTGGATAGAGTACTGACCCTGGCGTCAGGAGGACCTGAGTTCAAATACGACCTCAGGCACTTGACACTTACTAGCTGTGTGACCCTGGGCAAGTCACTTAATTCCATTGCCTAGCCAAAAACGTTTGTTGACAACTCAGAAAGCTCACACCAACATATTAGGAACATTTCTTTCAAACAGAAAATTGGAAGTGACTGGACTTAGCAATCCCCACAATGATAACACACCAAAAGAAAATGAAATTGATTACATGTTAACAGAGAATGACTGTTTCCAGATGTGGGAGACCTATCAAAATCAACTGTCTGTGTGAAGTCAGATCATCAAACATTTAGAGCAAAGGTCAAAATCAGCACAAAGCTATAGGAAAGAGCAAAGATGAGAAGGCAGCCTATATAAATATACCTGTTCCAACCTAACCTATTTCAATAAGCTGTTGATACTGAAAAGTAGGACATGGATAAAATAAAGTGCACTAACTCTCATTATGCTAATGAAAATCAGTTTCTACAATAAGAAGAGTGAAAGAGCTCTGAATCACTTCATCCAGCACCCAATTGATCTTCCTACTCAACAGAGAAATGTGGCAGCCAAAGGCAACACTGGTTTAGAATATAAACTCATTTGCAAATTCTTTCAGGGGAGGATGATGAAAGACTATGAGTAGTATCATTTATCAAAACACAGACGTGCAGCAGGAGGGTAAAGTGAGTCTGAGGAAAAAAACTTGGCATGGCACCCAACTATTCCTTCCACCTTTCAAATATTCCTTCTACCTTTTCTGAAATTCTATGAACTAACACAGGTCATCACAAGTATTTAAAAATAAAACAAAGGACAACAAATATAAAAAATGAAAGAGATCTTCTAGCAACTGTAACCATCTATTCTCCTTGATGACAATGAAACTATCAAGAATAGAGACTAACATCTCAGTTCCCATTCTGTTACACGGGAATATGGAAATGACTTTTTAAAAAAGATGAAGCTGGGCAGTGCAGTTGGGCCAAACTAAGTATGAATTGTGGTTCATCCACTTACTGCCTATGTGACTTTTGGGAAGTCACTTAACTTTCCTGGCCTCAGTTTTCTCATCTGTAAAATGAAGATATTGGACTAGATGACCTTTTTTAGATCTATGATCCTATGGTTTGCTAGTACTTTCTCATTAAAAAAAAAAACTGATAATTGAATATTGTAATTGTGACTGGTGGTGCAGTTTATATGTTGAAGAAAGGAAGGATGAATTTTTTGACTTTGGTAATCTGGATCCAATATTGTTCATTATATTTGATCTGAGTTTTGATGACCTTAATTGTTGCGTTAATTTTGATATTGTTAATTTGGCTCTACCTCCTTTGCTTTGTATTATTTCCAATATTTTTTTTCTGAATTCTCCATTTTCATCCTTTGTTATGGCATAATAATAATATAGTAAATTTGTAATGATTAGTCTTTAGTTCACTATCCCAGAGTCAAGTTGCTACATTCCCACCTCAGACTACTAGGGTCATCTTTCTCTAATGTCCTTAACTTGAGCCCATACACCACATATGATCCCTTCACTGGCTAGTGCTCCAATTCCATTCAAATCCTTAACATAAAACAGAGTTATTTGCTTTGAAGATATAGTGGCAACAGGAGTACAAACATTTCCCCCTACCACCTTGAGGGCATACTCTTCTCTATAGCATCTTGGTCTCTGGAGAGACTGGGCTCAGACTTAGGATAGTTTATTCATAACACTGATTCGACTAAATTGTTATCAAAATTTGGTATAACCACTAGAAGAGAACTCTTCTCAGGTATTGATGGACCAGATCCCCCAGATCACTCTTCTTACCTTTTGAAACTCTCAAGAGCAGAACCTCCAAATTGAAAGAAGAAATGCCAAGGCAAAAGACTGAGGCCTATTTTCATTGGGTCTTATATCAGCCTCAGAGGGAGAAGACCCAAGGCCTCTCCCCGTAAAGCAATATCTTATGCCTGATGTTATTTGTTGATAAAAAGAGATACTACCAAGGGGGAGGGACAGAGGAGTGCCTTTACAGCCAATCAAAGAACTTCTTAGTTCCTAGTCCCAGTAAGTCTACTGGAACCCATCATAGAATGTCTTTGTATGCTCAAAAGTCTCTCCCAGGCACTTCTATTACATATCATGACAATTCTCCCTTAAGTAGGCTCCCCATCCACTTTCACATACATAATTTCCTCAGTTGACCACACTGATGCCCTCTGTGCAGACTCATAATGCCTGGGATTATTGACTATTCCCCATTTTGCATTCATACACTATAATTTGCTCAGCTATTCTTCAATCATTGGGCAAGGGATTTGTACACAACTTTTTGCTGCACGAATATTTTGGTGCAAATGAGACCTTTCTGTCACTGTTCACCTTTGGGCATAAATCTTGTAGTGGGATTACTAGAGAAAGGGCATGGGCACTTATTAACTTTTCTTGAATAATTCCAAAATTTTTCCCCAGGGGATTGGATCAATTTAACACTCCTTCAAAAAGAAATCAGTGTGATAGGCAGACTTTTGCAAAGAATTTTCTATAGCAGGCTACAATTTTCCAGTCACATAATATGATGAAAGATGCAGAGAATAAAAGATCTTGCTGTTTTTCTTTTTTATCATTATTTAAAAAATCATTTGACTCAGTAGAACAAAATGCATTCTTAAAGGCTCTCCTTCACTAAGATAACTCTCAAGTGAACTTTAAAATCATTCAGGATTCCTTGCTAGACACAATCAGAGATAACTTTGTTGTGATTATCAGTGTGAAATAAAGCATAGCAATTTATGCTTTTCATCATTGTAATGAAGAAGGTGCCAGTATTGAGTTCAAATAGAAGAGAAATTTCCCGTTGATAGTCAAGTTCTTCAGATAGACTTGTTTATGAATGACAATTGTGCTAATTTCAAGAAACCCAGATGAAGACTCCTCAATAAGATCCACAACAACTTAAAAGTAATCAACCTAATGATTTATACTGGAAAAAAAGGGATGAAGAGTATTACCCAGACTATGAAGTTAGAACAGCAGTTCATTTAGGTAGTCTGTAAGTACATATATCTTGAATAAGTGCTACATGTAAACTAAGAATTGAATAGGAGAAAGAGAGTGAATTGGGTTACATTTAAAAAATGGATAGTGCTTTTGCTATTCCCAAGCTGTCCTCAACATAAAGAATTGTGTGTTTTTAATAAGGATAGAGACTAGACCTTGTCTTTTCATTGATAGAGGGAACTGCTGGGTGAGGAAACTCTCTTTACTATTGGAGGTCACCATCTTCTTTGTAACTTAGGGAGTTGCCTAGAGTTCTGAGAGATATTAGGTGAACTGTCCAAGGTCACACAGCCATTATATTGCAGAGGGTGAATCTGAACTCAGGTCCACTTTAAGGCCAGCTCTCTATCCATTGTGTCACGTTGACTACAGGTGATATGGATTAACTCACCAAAATTAAAATTATTAGTGACTCAAATGACAATAGAGAGAGACACCACATGGTTGGCATAAATAGGTTATGCCATCTTACCAAAAATGACTTATGTGTAAGAAGTGGTATGTAAGACATACATAGAAAAATTCCAAAGACTCAACTAAAAAGTTAGTTGAAACAATGAATGATTTTAGCAAAGTAGTGGGATATAAAGTAAATCCACATAAACCATTAGTATTCCTATATATCGCGAACAAAACCCTGAAAGGAGAAATAATAAGAAATACCCATTTGAAATAACTCGAAACAGTATAAAATTCAGGAGTATACTTGCCAAAACAATGTAGTAAGATAAAAAGGGTGACAGATAGGCACAGTATGACTGCTAAGCTGATTCCCATGGAATGTATTTCTAATACATTAGATAGAGGCTCTGTGAAATATTTGTGGAAGGACACTGGAAAGAATCAGATAAGAAAAGGCATGAGTGAGTTTCATTTTTTTTTCCCCATTGGAAAGAATACCCTTACTAATACCCTCACTAAGGTCACGGGTATATTGAAATATAATCAATAAGGTTTATAAAGTACATGTGTATACACAGAGGAATTCAACTTTGGATGCTAATGTAGACAGAACAGCCATTTTGGCTCTGACAGGAAAGCAGGATCCTTGAGGCCAGTTCCACCTTGCCCCTTCAGTCTTCCTAAGTTCAATTTAGAGGAGGGGGTGTGTGGTAATTTGCAAGTTTCCAGTCCTAGAAGCCAGAAGGATGGTGGAATCTGAAAGGAATTTCCTTACCCCAATCTAAATTTCAGTCAGATTTAAATGAGTTTTGGTGTCTAAGAAACAATGCAATTAAAAAACCAAACCAAAACAAAAAACTGTCCTGCTTTTATCTCTCTCATTGATCTTTCACAGTCTTTTTGTGTATCTTCATCACCCAATGAATCAATCAATCAATCAACATTTATTAAGTGCTTACTATGTGCCATGTACTGTGCTAAATTCTGGAGATACAAAAAAATGTCAAAAGACAGTCTCTGCCCTTAAGGAGCTTACAGTCTAATAAGGTAGACAATATTCAAACAAATATATACAAATCAAACTATATACAGGATAAACAGGAAATAATCAACAAAGGGAAGACCCTAGAATTCATTTAGGTTGGGGAAGGGTTCTTTTAGAAGGTAAGATATTAGTTGGGACTTAAAGGAAGCCAGGGATATCAGTAGAGGGAGAGCATTCCAGGTAATGAGACAGACAGAATATGCCCAGCACTGAGAGATGGAGTGTCTTGTTCTTGGATTAGCCAATACTTCATTCCCTCTGGGTAAATACCAAACCTCTGTTTTGGGCTCCTCTTCTCTTTATGACTCCATACTCCTCTGGTGATCTTATCAGCTTCTTTGGGTTCAACTATTATCTCAACACAAATGACTCCCAAATCTAACTATCCATCTCTTATCTCTTTCTTTGAGCTCCAGTCTTGCATTTCCAACTAGCTTCACTTGTGTATCTCATAGGCACCAAAATCATCAGACCCCCCAAAAAAACTAATTATCCTTTATTGAGGGCTTACCTACACCTCCTCTCTACTGTCTTCTTTACATTGAAGGCAACACCTTTTCTCCAGTTTCCTAGGTTCACAATCCAGGTAGGAAATATCCTTGACTATTCTCTCTTCCTTACTCTCCTGCCCATCTCCACATTCAGTTTTTAAGTCTTCCTCCATGATATTTCTTTTATCTATCCCTTCCCCCCCCATTCACACCAAAACTACCTTATTTCAGACATTTCTCAATTTACTTTTGGGTTTATTAGTCTAAAGTATTGAGTTACATTGTGTCTAAAGTTTACCCTGAAATAACTGTTGGAGTCTGATCCTAGCCCACGACATGGATGATTTTTAAAATATTTGGATCATTTTCAGAAACAGATTAATGGATTGGGGGTTTGTCCACTTCTAGAACATAGCCAGGAAGACCTTAAAACTGACTGTGATGGGAAGACATTGAGTCACACTCACTACTACTGACCTTCCTCAATTCCGTTTCACCTTGGACTTTACAGAACTACTTGGAGGCAGTTGATGGACTGAAAGACCTCAGGAGAAATCTTTAGTACTCAAATCTCAGGGATTCTATGTCTTTTACACTTAAAAGTATCTTAGTGACTTAAGATGAAGTTATGATAATAAGTTGTATATCCCTTTTCAGTTTACAAAGCCCTTTAATGTACATTATCACATATTGTTTTTTCAATGACAAGATAAGTAGAGAAAGAAAATATATTATTCCCATTTTCAGATGATAACATTGAGATTTGGACTGGCTAAGTGACTGTCCAATGCCTCAGAACTAATAAATAACTGGGCTGAGAATTGAACCTAGGTCTCTTGCCTCTAAGTTCATTGCTTTGCAGCCTGATGCTTACATATCTACCCTAATCCCCAAAGCCCACAGATATGTAACTCTCTTCTTATTCATAGAGATCAATGCTGTACCTGAATGAGGGGCAGGGCTGGTGTGGCTAGAGCAAGAGAAAAGAAAGATCTGGTCTCTTGAGTCTCTTGAGCTTTTTGGGTCCTTTTGGCTTTCAACTTTGAGAAAGAAGATAGACAATGCCACCCCAATTTTGGTTGCTGAAGGGAGAAAGATTCTGGGAAGAAACCAACAAGAGGAGCTGACAGTCCCCCTCATGTACCTATTCCCCAGCTTGCTACACTTGAGACTTCAGATAATTTCCCCACTGAGTGAGATCTAGGACTCGCCTGGTTAGTCTGAGTAACCTTATTCTCAATGCGAGCTTTGATATGTGTTGTCTTATATATTTATTTTCTAATGTATATTTTCTGATTTCTGTTCTGCTATCAATTATGTATATTTTCCAATGTATACTTTTTTCTGATTTCTGTTTTGTTATCAATTAGAATAAATCAGTTTCTTTGTTATTTCCATAAATGTTTTTGTAGAACTGGTGTTTGATGGGAAGTCAAGCTTTGGATAAAATACAGGGTCCTTTTTGCCCCATTAAAAAATAGGAATCAGGAATTAGCTTAAATCTAAAAAATGTGTCCACTGGACTAATAAGGGAACAGATAGATATAATTTTGGCCTGGGACCCCTCTCTCTGAGGAGAGCAGAGCAGTAGCCTCTGACATCAATCTCCTGCTTCTCCTCCCAGCCAGAATTAAAATATCTCTTGGAAAAAGGTTGGAGGAGAAGAGGTTAGGGATGTCTATTATTGTCTCACTGCGAGCCTTACACAATACCCCATACTATATGTGGGTGATAGCTCTGTTACACATAGGAAAAGAACCTGTCAAATATTGCATTTCTGTCATTAGATAATAGTATAGCTTTTAAGTTAGTTACAATAATTTTTTTAAGTCTCAAAGATAAGATAAACCTTTAGTCCAAGATTCCTTAACCCTGTATATTTTTTGTCACAGATTGTCTTGTTGACAGACAGTATACACACATGCACATATATATGTATATACATATACACACACATATATATCTACATATATGCACATATGTGTATGTGTGTATGTGTGGTTGTTGTTGATTTATTTTCCAGTCATGTCCAATTCTCCATGGCTTCATTTGGGGTTTTCTAGGCAAAGATACTGGAGTAGTTTGCCATTTCCTTCTCCAGCTTATTTTACAGATGAGGAAACTGAGGCAGGCAGCGTCAAGTGACTTGTCCAGAGTCACACAACTAATGAGAGTCTGAGGCCAGATTTTAACTCAGGAAGATAAACCTTCCTGACTCCAGGCCCAGCATTCTATCCACTATACCACCTAGCTTATAAATATTGATTTGCATATATACAAACAATTTAGATATTCTATTAAAAAAAAAGTTTGCTTTCCTATATAAGAAAAGATTCAAAGGAGAGTTCTTCTTGTTACTATTTTTACTATAGTATTAACAATGATGAAAAGGACTATTCAATTCCCAGATATGCTTTAGTTTGTTTTTGTTTTGTTCTTAAGATAAAATTGCCCTGAGAAGTCCCTGTGCTGTCTTTGTTTTTTCCTATTAATCTCTTCATTTTTCTTTGGTTGTTCTGATTATTCATTGCTCTACTCCTGCTGCTCCTGACCTTGACCCTGATCCATAGTTGTTTTCTTAATACTCATACAAACTAGGTTGCTAAGACACATGGAGAACATTTCCAGGATGAAACCTAGAAGGTCTTTCAGGGTGCTGAAATGTGTCCCATGATGTTTCTCCCCGATTGTCTGCCTAAATAAAAGGAAAACACTGATGTCAGAGTCTTCATTTATGTTTCAAACTCTCTTGGTGATCAGCACTGTAATCTTTGCAAATCCTTTAACAGTATTATATGGGGTCCCAAGAAGCAGCCTTGAAGTTAGCAAGGCCAAGGTTCAAATCCTTCCTATGACTCATGCTGACTGTGGGAACAGATGCCAGTTATTCAACATTTAATTTTCCCAGACAACTGTCTAAGCCAATACATTACAGATGAGTTATTGACATGCATTGGTGGAGGGAGTTTCCCCACTGGGAATTTTTCACACAAATAAAATAATAATTTTGGTCCAAATTGATGCTGGCCCAATAATATTTACTTCTAAGACAAAACAGATACAGTCATATTATAACAACTATTCACATTTATATGTATTTCAAGGTTTTCAAAATACATTCTTCACAAAATTCCTGGGAGGTAGATAATTTAAATATCATTACCCCAATTTTCTAGATAAGGAATCTAAGGCTCTGAGACTTTATGATCTGTCCATGGTCACGTGTTCAATAAAGAACAGAGATGAGACTTAAATTCAGGTTACCTGACTTGAGTCCAAAGCCTTTTTTTTTTTTAAATTATATCACTGGAAGAAATGAGATTGTAAAGCTGACAAGTCCCTGAAAACCTATGTGTTTTTGTTTTTAACCAAGTAACAGAATATTCCATATTCTCCATTGTCTATTGGATTGGAAATTTAGGGCAATGAGTTAGGGGATAATGGACCAACTTGTCTGCCCCAGGATTTCCAAAGGAAATGAACTGTTGGGCATAAGTACATTTGAATCAGGAGTGTACTGGTTGATGTTTAACAACTAACTCTCAAAAAATGTACGCACAACATACTTTTAAATTTAATCTGCATTATTAACATTTTCTCCCTCACTTTCTTAACTCAGCACAAGTAACAAAACAATAAATCAAACTCTCATTTTTTGTTTGCTGATTCCTGAGGTATAAATGCTCACACTGAAAATTTAACTATCAATTCTCATGAGTTGATAGCTGACTCTAGCATACCATTGGAACCCACACAGTAGAAATGGTCCAATGATACTAGCTCTGCCATAATGTTTGAGAGAGGTTCCAAGGTACTCAGTGGGCATAATTGGGACTTTGTACCAGACTTTAAACCTCAACAGAGTCCCCTCCCTGCCTTTGGCTTTAGCTGGCCACCTAAATCTAACATGCATGTGATTGAACCATTTTCTCTCTGCTATGCAATTGATTGGTGTTTTCCTCATCATTTACTTCATATATGTCTTCATTAAATTGACCTCTATTGATTCTCAACTGATTTTCTTGCTGGGCATATTTTAGATTAATTCCATCCTCTCTGATGGTCCAGCTTCATTTTGGCTATACAATCACTCAGGGCATTTTATACTATGTACTTCTACCTGCTTAATGATGTTCTTAAGTACTGGCAATGAAAAAGAGGTCATAGAGAGCACCTATTTGTCAGTTCCTTTCCATCTAATAGTATTACTTTTCATCAGATTTAACATTTATTTAACTCTTGCTAAAAAATGATGCTGTGGGGGTAATGACAAGCTATGCGGTCAGTTCTCTAACATAGGACCTCAAGGCTCCTAGTACGTCCCCCCTCCACAATAATAAACTTTTCATTTGTGGCACTTAAAGGGATAAGAATGCTATGAATGCAGTCGATAGAGCACCGGCCCTGAAGTCAGGAGGACCTGAGATCAAATCTGGCCTCAGGCCAAACATTTGACACTTAATAGCTGTGTGACCTTGGGCAAGTCACTTAACCCCAATTGCCTAAAAAAAATGCTATGAATGCACTTAATTCAGTTTTCCTTTTCACATTGTGGGTGCCCCATGATCTGGAAAATTTGCATAAAATTTTTTGACCCTGATTTAGTACAAGAGAAGTCTGAATTATTATGGTATTGAAAGATGAAATATGTTGTCTTATGCAATACTGTACATATATTTCATGAATTTATGAGTTTCTAAACCTTTTCTGTATTGTCTTCTGGCCTTTGCATGTCACCTATGGCTTCTTCAAAACTGCTAAAAATTCCCATTTAATTTCTTGTGCTGGCCCATGATATATTGAAACCATGATGGGGAAAGTCACAATGTGGAAGGGATAATTGTACATCCATTTCAATTCATAGTTCATGAGTTCCCATCTTCCCTGACACCCTTCTGAATAAGTCAGAATGAAGCACATGAAGTCATAGTAATGCAAAAAGACATTACTTAGACTAGAAGACGTGATAAATGTGAAAGGGTTAAGTCAAATAGAAAGCATGCCCGTGACCCCTTTCTACAAACTACAACCTCCCAAAGCCTCCAGAAACTGTAGGCCTTGAATCCACTTGAATCCACTCCATGATGATAATTGGTAATAGAACTGGTCTCAGAGACAGAAAGAGCCATCTATCCTCTCAGTGCTCAAGGCAGTTCTCAGAATTGGGGTTGCAGAAAAGGTACTGATCTACATTGGTGGAGGGAGTTTCCTTACCAGGGAGTTCTCTATACTAATGATATCACAGGTCTAATCCCTACCTCTAAAGTATATACTTTTACATATACATACACAAACACACACACATATAATACATACATACATACATGCATATATATATATACATACATAAATGATGTATATCACTTGTACATTTGTACATTTATTCATAAATTTCCCAACATATCCTTAAGCCTTCCACTTCCCCACAAACCAACTAATACAATGAAAAAGAAAATAGAAAAACAACATAAAGTGTTCCACACACATAATCCCTTGCCTTTGTAAAGAAGCAGGTACTTTCTCATACATCATTATACTTTTGCTTTTTTTCCAGTTTTGATTGGTTTGTTGTTCCATTTCCATTGTTATAATCATTGGGCTTTTTCGCTCCCTGGATTCTGTTTACTTTACTTTGCATTAATTTCTTCCAGTCTAATCATGCTTCTTTATATTCATTATATTATTTTTTCTCACAGCACATTAAAATTCCATTATATTAATGTACCATGATGTGTTTAGTCATTCCCTAGTAAATGAGCATCTCTTTTGTTTCCAGTTCTTTGCTACCAAAGTATTATTATAAATATTTTGATTTAAAAGGTACCTTTCTTTCTTCTTTTTTTTTTTTTAACACTGACCACCTTGGAGTATATGCCTAGCAGTGGAATATCTGGGTCAAAGGGTTTTTAATCACTTTCTTATCATAATTCCAAATTGATTTTCAGCATAGTTGAACAATTCACAGCTTCACCAATCGTTTATTGCTATGCTTGTTCCTGTATTGCTTTTCTGAATGGCACTCTAGGCTATGGAATGAGAAAGGAACTTGCCCACCTGATGAATGCAGAAGCTGGAGGGCCTGAAAGTTGCAGTCTTGCACCAGGAACGAATATGCCTCAGTGCCTGGAGGATGCTGCTTTTTTGCCAAATATATGATAGAACCTCAAAGTTTTCTGCCAGCATTTATAGGATCGTTTTCATTGGAATGTTCCATTTCCGAGGGGAAATGGATCCTTCTGCTCGCATTAGCAGAAGCAAGGTTGTTTTTTTTTTTTTTTTCTCTCTCTCTCCTCTATGTCTATGTCTCTGACTATTTCTCTCTTGGGTGTCTTCTTCTCCATCCTACATCATGTTCACAAACCTTCTCATGAGAATTTCTTCATGGGGCTTTTAAACTTCCCACAGATGAGCATATGCCACTCAGCATCTCTCCATAACTTCACATAACAGATCCATATGAACTTGTGGGAGATGTAGAACTCAAAGAGAACATGCCCCATGTATAAAAACCTCAAGTCTCTCTCACCTATTGCTTTCATGGTCACAGCTGTGTCCAAGAGAAAAGAGAAAGTAAAGATCTAGTTTGGATTCTCTATTAAGTTTGAGGAACTATTCATGAATAACATAGTCAAATGATGCATATGTATGTTGGTAGACAAGTCATTTTACCTCTTTGGGGATCAGTTTATCCATCTTTAAAAAATGAGAGTGTAGAACTCAATGGCTTCCAGCTCTCAAGTTCTATTCTTCCATGTCAACTTAACTCAAGTTCCATTAGCTCCTGTCACTCAGCCAAGATACCTGATACTCTCTACATGCCATTTCATAGGATCATGGATATTGAACTGAAGGAATTTCAGAGCCATCTAGTCCAGTCTTCTCAACCTCATTTTATAGATTGGGAAAATGAGACCCATAGAAGTTAAGTGACTTGTCCAAGGTCATCCAGGGAGTAAGAGTCAGAGGCAGGATATAAATCAATTCCAGAGCCAGTAACCTTTCCACTGTACCATGATGGCTCCTCTATTTTCTTGCTATCACCACCATTGTTACTACTCTTGCTATAGTCTGCTCCTTCGATCAATTTCCCATCCTAAGGACAAACTTCTCTATTGTGTCTTCATTCTGTTCCACCTACAGAACAGATTTATTCACTATACCCAGGAAGAGCAGAAACCTTCTGGTAAGCAGTAATTGGGGGTGCTGAATTCACTGGGTGGGGTGACTGAGAAACCAGTCTGGAGATTCCATTAGGTTGAGGTGGAGGTAATGGAACCCAGCTGGGTGTCTTACTCTCGGCAAGCAGGGTCAGTGGAATACCCTCTGGAAACAGATGGGGAGGTAATTTTTCATTGGCTGTCTCCCATGCCTGGAATGTTTTCCCTCCCCACATCTGCCTCTTAGCTTCCCTGGCTTTCTTCAACGTTTAGCTCAAATCCCACCTTCTGTAAGAAGCCATTTCTGGTTCCCCCAGCTGCTAATGTCTTCCCCTTTTAGAATGCCTTTCAACTACAATATGAAAAGCCTATCCTTACCCAGTTATTCACATGTTTTCTCTCCGATTTTCTATCTCAATTACCCTAACTATAAAATGGGGATAATAATAACTAATAAAAATAATAGGGGTTGTTTAGGGTTGTTGAGGGTTAAGTCAGGATTTAAATGAGGATTAAATCAGATAATATTTGTAAAAAGTGCTTAGCATAGTACCTAGAATATAGTAAGTACTTAATAAATGCTTATTTCTTTCCTTTTCCTCCTCTCCCTTTGCTCTCCCTTGCCTTGCCTTGCCTTCCCTTCCCTTCCCATTAGAATATGAGTTCTTTGAGAGCAAGGTCTATGTTTTTGCCTTTCTTTATATCCTCATTGCTTGTCACAGTACCTGGTGCACAGCAAGTGCTTAATAAAGGCTTGTTGACTGACTGTAGAAGCATTTTTTTCCTTACAAAAGAACTTTCAAAGCTCCCTCATCAAAAGTTTGTTTCCCACAAAATTGACTCAGTCAGTGTTGGAATTCGACAAGTAACCAAGACAGCAGAAATAGAGCTTCTCTTCTGAAGCATCTTTATATACCCTGCCTATTGTTGGCCATGTGAATAAGAATCAGTCTCTGCCTTCTGAGAATGACCAACAAAGATGGAGGGAGGGGAGAGAAATCAACTCGTTTACTACTACCAAATCTCAAGGAATCAAAAAAAATATGCTATGTTATAATCTTAGCCAAAAAGAAAGTTACTCCACATTCATGGAGCTTTTTAAGGATTACAAAATCTTTCCTAAGATTAAGGATTACAAAATCCTGTGAAGAAGGCTGGGTAGATTTTAGTTTTCTCCTTGTCTTTCACTTCACCATTTTAAAGATGAAATAACTAAAGTTCAGAAAGATTAATTAATTTACTCAGGATCATAAAATTAGTCATTGTCACAGCTGAGACTTAATCACAACTTAAAACTCAAATAACTGTGAGGATTAGCTGAAGGATTGTGTTAACATTTCAATCAGTCAGTCAGTCAGTCAAGAATCATTTATTAAGCACCTACTATGTACCAGGTACTATGCTAAATGATGATATTTCAATGATAATTTCTCCTAAGAAAAAAGAATAAACATTGGGCAGCTTTTTGGGAAATGTGAGAGACACTGTGGGTATAACTAGATGTCCAAGCTAAAAGTTCCAGCTCTGCAGTCTGAGTTTTTCATATACTGTGTTGACTCTGAAATCACTCATTGTTTTTTCTCTTTGGTCCTATAGACTTTATTAGGTAGACATAAACACATTTAAATCAAGTCAATATGCATTTATGAATTGCCTACTACATGTCAAGTACTGTGCTAAATGCTGGAGATAAAAAGACAGACAAAAAAAAAATAGTCCCTGCTCCCAAGGAGCTCAAAGTCTGATGGGGAGGGAGAAGAACAACCACATAGTTTGTGTGGAGGGAGAAAAGGTGAGAAACTGGAAAGGTAGAAATGGTTCAGGTTATGAAAGGTGTTAAAAGCCAAATAGAATTTTATATGTGATCATGGAGTCAATAGGAAGCCATGGGATTTGATAGAGTGAGCGGGGGTGACATGATCACACTTGCACTTGAGCAAGATCAATTTGATGACTTACTGGAGGACGGACTGGAATCAGGAAATACTTGAGGGAGATAGACCGACCAGTGGGCTGTTGCAATAGTCTAGAAGCAAGATGATGAGAGTCTACACCAGAGTGGTGACTATGTCAGAAGAGAGAAGGGGTATATATGAGAGATGCAATAAAGGTAAAATTGGTGGTATTTGGCAACAAATTGGATGGAGACAGGGTGAGAGAGAATAAGGAATCTAGGGTGATATCTAGGTTATGAGCCTGGGTGATTGGGAAGATGGTGGTACCCTTCCCACTAAGAGGGAAACTAGGAAGAGCGAAAGATTTGGGGGAAAACAAAAAAGGACCTCAGTTTTGAATATGTTGAGTTTAAGTTTGTTTGTGAGATATTCAATAGTCCTTTGATCTTATTATCAGTCCAAGAGATTATAGACCATAGAAAATGATTGGCTCAGAAGGTTTTCGTTTAATCAATCCAGTTCCATCTATTCCTTATAATTGGCACATAACCTTAACTGTAGCTTACACCTCAAAGACTCCAAATCTTTGGTTAAGTCAAGAGAAAAGCTATGCTTAATACTTTAGTAGAATGGAAGACGAGACAAGGACAGGGTCTGATCTTTCATAATCACAGAGCTTCCTGAATAAGATTAGTAACTACTCAGAAAGATTTAGCTAACTATTGACATGGTGAAAAAAAAATTGGACGAAGAATGCTTATTGTTCATACTGTGATATGTAGTTGAACAGATAACCTTTAGAGCTTGTCCAAGAGTTATCTATTTATCCTTCTGTAAGATTAATAATAGTGGTAATAAGCATTTATTAATTAAATACTATATTTAATCAATAAAACATTAATAAAATTAATAAAATGTTAATAAAATAATTAATTAATTAAATATTAATTAATTAATTTATTTTATTGGATCCTCACAACAACCCTGGAAAGTAGGTTGTATTATTATCCCATTTTCCAGATGAGGAAACTATGACAAACTGAATTTAAGTGATTTGGCCAGGGTCACACAGCTATGTCAGTGTCTGAGGCTATTGATCTATCTATCTATCTATCCACCTATCTATCTATCTATCTATCTATCTGTCTGTCTATCTGTCATTCTATCTCTTCATTCATATTGGACAGGCACTGAAAATTAATGCTATTTGAGGTCCAGAGTTGAACAGAAATAGGAGTGGGAAATTGTGAGATTCTTTTAACAATCACACAGTCTTCTCCCTGAAACAAAGGTGTATTTTAAAAATATCAATATTCCTTTAGTGATGTTATATGGCCCTGAACCTTAGAACATACTACAGCCTTGAGAGAATTTAAATTGAAGCACATTATAAACAAGGAATTAAGAAGGACTAACCTTTAAATGATATCATCCAAGGAGCATGAACAAAAACAAAAGATGGGTTGCTTATATGGCATGGGAAAATACTCATAAATGAGATCCCAGAGCCATTAGGATATTGGAGGGAGCCAGAGCTAATGGAACCTTAGAGATTCTAGACCAGGGGTTGGGAACCCATAACCTAGACTAATTCTCTCATTTCCTCTGAAGGGACTTGAGGCACAGGGCAAATTTTGTTACCCAAAAAGTTTGAGCCTAAATTAATGGTATGTAACATTAAAGTTGAGTTTAGATGTTTCCATTTTCTAATGACTGAATACTTAAAAATTCATCTTCTTCAATTTGTGCCACATGGAAAGGTGGAGAAAGGTGTGAATAGTTTATTAGAAATCACATGACTGATTAGAGTTACTTCATGCTTTTATGTCTTTTTCTTCTCAACTAGATTATAAACTCTTGGAGGGCAGGAAATAGTCATTTTCTTATTCTCCAAAGTGCTTTATACATAGTAAGTGTTCAAGAAATATTGATAATTTGATTTATCTTTATCATAAATATTATTATTTCATGTAATGGCCTGTGTATGAGCTCATGGTTTCCCTTCCTTTTTTTTTTTGCAGTCTTCATTCTATTCTTCCTGTGCGTGACTTGTTTATGTGAAATAATAAAAACATTTTTCTTTTCCTTTCCTGGGATGAATGCACAGCTCAAGCACCTTAGAGTCATAACTCTAATTTAGATCCAATAGGCTCACCTACTTTGCTGGATCCATAAAGATTTGCACTCTGACTCTCACTCTTACTCTCTATCGCTATCTCTGTTTCTGTCTCTTCCTGTCTCTGTCTCTCTGTGTCTATTTGTCACCAATTCTGTTTCTATCTTGTCTCTGTCTGCATCTCTGTCTCCTTACCTCCTTCTCCCTGTCTCTTCTTGTATAACCCCTCCCCCCGCCATTTTGCCTCTCCTTCTTCCCTCTTCAAATGCCCAAGTAGAATGTGAGCAAGGATCACTAAGGAAGGAAGTAGAAGTTGCCTTTTGAATCATGCCACTGTTATGTATTAAAAACAAATATATTCCAATAGACCCTTAAAGTTTCAAGATTTATCATTCCTAACGTGAGGCCTTTACTGCATCTCTAAACAAAACTAAAATGTCTTCATCCCTTCATAGGGCTTTTAGCAGAATGTTTTGACTTTGTGGGTTACTTGGTAGGAGAGTCTCTTATGCGTATTTCATATACATACATGCATACATACATACATGCATACATACATACATGCATACATGCATATATTAACATCCTTCCCTCCACCTATACATTATCTAAATTAATTCATTTCCTGACACCTCATATTTCTTGAAGCAGAATATATTTGGATTGCTATTTGGCAGATGTGGTTTAATTGTATCATTATTGTAAAAAACCTCATTTTTTTCAGCAAACATGGTAATTTAAATGGAATACATTACAGCAGGCACTGAATTTAATATTTTGTGGTTATCTCCTAATTATGTGTGCAACTTGTGCAAACCTTCTGACAGATACAGAAAAAAAGAAAAGAAAAGAAAAATGATAAAGAAAAGAATTGAAAAAAAATGTATACCAGAGAACAGGACATAATGAAATTGAAACACAAAGCTATGACTATTTCCAATGATGGTGACAGAAGTTCACTGTTTTTTGAAGCTTCTTCATGCTTTTTAAAAATCTCTGAGATTTCTATAAATATGAGATTGATTGTCTATCATTTGCATTTCCAGCAAGCAACCTGATCTGACTGTGGTATATTGTTTTTTTTTCTCAGGCATAAACCAGCAAAAGCAAGTACCATATCTGTCAGGCAAGAGAAGCTGCAAATGTATCTTCCTGAGGTGGCTAGAGGCAGCAGGAGGCCCTGAACTCAAATCTCACCTCAGATGCATGTTAGCTATGTGTCCCTGGTCAAGTCACTTGATCTCTCTGTGGTTGTTACTCCACGTGTAAAAGAGGGAGGTGGATAGGTAGCTTCTAAAGGCCCTTTCTGTGGTAAACCCTAACGTAATTTGCATGGTCCTAATGTTAGGTGTCAGGTGCTTGATGGGAATTGGAAAGAAAGTATTCATTCCAATCCCAATATCTGGATAGACTAGAAGAGTTCCTGCTGAGAGGAAAGCAGAATCAATGAAAAAGACTTGACTTCTTTTGCTCAGCTAGTTGCATGAATGTGAGTACAGATTTAACTCACAAAAGAGAAGAAACAACCCTGAGTCTATTGGCTAATTCACAAAAGAATTGTAATTACTCCTCTGTAAGGAAGAAATGGCTTAAGTGCTGCATTTCCACAGAGGTACCAGAAGTGATTGTTCAGAAGCAAAATCATTGTAAAAGATACTATGAGTAGTAATGGTTCAATATTCTAATAGATCTGTAATTTCCTTGATATGAACTCTTATTCTATGATGCAGATCAAAACTCATTTATACTTGCCTATCAGGTGCCCTCTATATCTATATACTTCTATAAGTTTGCCATAGATATGCAACGTGCTGTATCCCTTCTTTGACTTCTCTTGACATACACAACCTATCTAGACAGCCTATCTTCTTTCTGGTCATGAATTTCCTTGAGTCTATCATTTATAATGCTTTACTTGTATAATTCCTTCTCTGTAACATATATTAGGTGGTAACTAGGGAGGAGAGTGAATAGATCATTAGATATGAATTTAGTGAGACCTGAGTTCAAATTCAGCCTCAGGTACTCACCAGCTGTGTAACCTTTAGCAAATCATTTAACCTCTACTTGACTCAGCTTCTTCATCTGTAAAATAGAGGTAATAATAGTACTTACCTCTCAGGGTTGTTGGGATAAAAGGAAATATTTGTGATATACTTCATAAACCTTAAAGTCCTATATAAATGCTAGCTATAATTATTATATCACTGTGTACAACTATATATGCCTCTCCATTGCCCTTTGGGTACTCTTCAGCTTTATTGCTTTGAAATTGTTGTGGTGCATGGCCATACAACAAAAACTGTATTCCAAGTCTTCTGAGATAGCAACTGCTCATGTACTTTCCACTCAAACCAAAAACTACTCTGAGTTGTCAGGTGGAGACAAACAGGCTGACTTAATTAAGTAAGAGAGTTGTGTTTGAGAATTTTGAGTTGGAAGGATCCAAGTATTTCTGGACTTAAAGTGATGGGGTTGGGATCTGGACCCCAGAAAAGAAAAACTCTGGACTTTCCCACATGGCCAAATCTCTGGAATTCACCTGAGGCTATAATTCTATCAACTGGCCTTTCATTCTGGCAACCCCCAAATCTCTGTTACCCTTAATGTAGCCTAACCCTCCATTGTCTTACCTCCCTATGGCCCTTGGCCATTTCCCACTCTTAATCCTAGCTAAACTCCATTCTCTCTTGGCCTTGTGGTCCAGATCCCAGGAGTTCTGTTTACTCCAATTTACTGGCCACTCCCATCCAGATCCTCCTTAGATCCCTTCTCCAGTCACCCTAAACTCCTTGGCCACTCCTAGATTCCTCCTACAATCTTTCTGTATATAAGGTTCATCTTGTCTCTATTAAGGTGCTCAAATTCTTAAAATCTAGTCACTGCTCAGATTCTTAAAATTTGGCCCACTTGCATTAGCAATACAAATGTTTAGATTCCTTAAAAGTCTGCCCCGTATGACCATGTTCCCATAAACCTTGTCTTTGGCTGAAAGAAGGTTTGGGTCGAATTCTTTCGGCAGGACTCGAGTGTTGTGATTTTGGGGTCCCAGCACTCCTAAACCTCTAAACCTCAACATAAAGTAGTCATTAAGGGAGGACAGTTTGAATATTTTGATATGATTTGTATTTTCTATGCCTGCATGAATATTGTTTCAGGACTAATATCTGTAGTTGTTCCGGTCAACCTTGAAGCACATGGTGTGCGAGGGCTCTGATTCTTTTACCCTCAGGATAACTCTGCTTTTAAAAGTTCTTAGGGGAGAGAACAGGTAGTGACATTTATATGTTGTATTAGTGTTTTTTTCATAAGATTGAGAGGCTTGAGAAGTTTCATTTCCTTGCTAAAAGAAATATTTGAACATAAGTTGTCTGTCCAAAAGAAAGCAAGATACAAGTTTCTGGTCAACTGAGAAACAAATATTGTTGGGGGTCATTAAAGCTACAGGGTAAAGTCAACAAAGAGATTACTTAAATGTGGTGGGGTAAGGCCAATATTTTTCCTCATGATGACTGCCAAAATGAACAATTATGCCTCAGATCTTAAATCAGGCAGGAGTTCCCCTTTAAGAGATTTTAATTATTTTCTTTGATATCTAGTGTCTTTATTTGGCTGTGGGAATCATGCCTTTGGCTAGTATGCAGGGAAAAAAGGCATTTGGTGTCTCACTTAAGAAAAATATGGACTACAACATGTCTTTTTTATTATCTAATTAAATGGTAAAGACCAAACTGAGTGCTTAGTAAAATGTCACAAACCCAAAGGGAGCTTAATTGTCTTTGCAGAGGAAGCTGACACAGAAATAATGATTCTTGGAGAAGGGTGGTATAATGACTTCTGTAGCTATATGAATCACTGAAGTATCGTGTCTATATAATGCCAAATATCCATATTAGCTGTTAATTCACTCACTCACTCACTCATTCATTCATTCATTCATTCATCCATTGAAAAGTTGCTTCAGTGGTGGCCAAGAATTGCAAATTGAGGGGATACCCATCAACAGGGGAATGGCTAAATAAGTTGTGGTGTATGAATGTAATGGAATATTATTGTGTTATAAGAAATGATGAGCCAGGTGGATTTCAGAAAAACCTAGAAAGACTTCTATGAACTAATGCTGAGTGAAATGAGTAAAACCAGGAGAACATTGTACACAGTAACAGCCATATTGTGAGATGACTGACTTTGATAGACTTGGTTGTACTCAGCAATGCAAGGATCTAAGACAACTTCAAAAGACTCATGATGGAAAATGTTATCCACATGTAGAGAAAGAACTATGGAGTCTGAATGCAGATGGAAGCATACTACTTGCTTTCTCTCTCTCTCTCTCTCTCTTTTTTTTGTTTTGGTTTGTTTCTTCTTTCTCATGATTCTTCCCATTCATTATAATTCTTCTTTACATTATTACTAATGTGAAAATATGTTTAGTAAGAATGAATATGTAGAGCCTATATCAGATTGCACACAATCTTGGAGAGGAGCGAGGGAAGGGAGGGGGAGAAAATGTAAGACTCAAAAGCTATGGAAGTGAATGTTGAAAACTAAAATAAATTAATTTAAAAAAAGAAATGTTGCTGCACCACTTGCTATCTGAGCTAGATAGATATGACACTAGGGTGTTTCAGTGTGAGCAGTGTTCTGGGCAACATAGGAGACCATAAGGCAGAGCTGATAAAGAGCAGGAGACTCAAGTCTTACAACCCTATTATGGTGATCCAAATCATATTAGACTTCCATTGCCATATTTTTGTTGTTGTTCAGTTGTTTCAGTTATTTCCAACTCTTTGTAATCCCATCTGGGGTTTTCTTGGCAAAGCTACTTGTCATCATTTCTCCAGCTCATTTTACAGATGAGAAACTGAGGCAAATGGTTAAATGACTTGCCCAGGGTTACACAGCTAGTACAAATCTGAGGCCAGACTTAAACTAAGGATGATGAGTCTTCCTGACCTCAGGCCCAGCACTCACTCTATCCGCTGTGTTACCTGACTGCCCCATAGATACTGCCATATCTACAAAATACCAAAGCCTTTAGTTTATTGTGTTCCATATCAATTAGTCAGTCAATCAACAACCTTAATGGCACTTTTGTGCCATCTGCTCCATGAAACTTTCCCCAATTAGTCATAATCTTCTCCTTGATTGGAAATGACCTCCCTGATAATCTTTGCTTTGTACCTCTAGAATTCACTTATGATGTTATGTCTTAGAATTATCTTATCTCCCTTAAGATTGTAAGTAATCTCCACAAGGGCATTATCTTTCTTAATTTTGTTTGGGGAACATGTTGGGTGGGGAGAATGGGACCACCCAGCCTAAGTAACTTTTGGTGGGCTTCTGTGCCAGCATAGCCCTAATTGGTTCTGGTCTTGGCAGATCTGGTGAAAACACTATTGGTCTACAATCCCTATATTTGTCTCTTCCCTAGTGCTCAGTATTCTGCACAGAGTAGGCACTTGAAAAATGCTTATTGAGTAAATAAATTAAATCTGCATTCTTTTGTAAATCTGTTGTGTCCTCAGCATAATCATAATCATATATAGTTCTTTACAAACCTTAAAAAACACTATATAAATGCCATTATTGTTCTTATTAGTATGGACATTTGACATTGCATGGTCTCAAGGACTTTTTTTTATCTTTATATTTTCAGTACTTAATAGTAAGAACTTAATAAATGCTTCCTGACTAACAAAATGAGATGATTGATTCAGAATTTGCAGAGTGCATAGGCATTGGGTAGACACAACCCTTGGGAAAGGGAACACAGGCCACTGAGGTGATCATGTTTATTGTTCAAGTAAAAGTCATAGATACTTGTCATGGGCTGCATTTAGTTTTCTTACAACATTTTTCTGCAAATGAATCACTAGAATAACATCCTGCCCTACAATATGTTAACAGTGAGAGCACATTTTTATTTTCCTCTGGTTTCTCCCTGCAGCCAAGCCAGACTTTAGCTGCATGATATTCATCAACAAGAAATCCCCAAATACTAAGCAGCAGATTGGTATCCTCATGGGATTTGACGTCAGCACAGATTTCTGAGATCGGAAAGGAAAGGGACTTAATCTCTCTCTCTCTCTTTTTTGTATACGCTGTAAAGGTGAAGATAACAGCACCTGGCCAGGCTTAACACCTTGTCAGAATCAGAAGAGCTCCTGGGCAGTTCTTTTGCATTGAAGATGGAGGATGCTTGCTTATTTAGTACATACAGAACGGGAAATGTGCCTGGGCAGTCTGCTGAGATAAATGTTTTTGACCCTTTAAAAGACCCCTCTGGAAGTCTAAAGAACCAAGCAAATGCTCTCTGCAGCAGATCCCCTGGGGGCACACTCTGAGTGTTTGTACACTAAGAGGAGACAAATCTATTTTTATTCTCAAAGTCAGTACTACTGTCCTCCAAGGTCAATAAACACTAGGTATTGCCTTTTGCCAGAGGATCCTGGGGTGTTCCAAAGAACATATGGGACTTGAAAAAGCATAAGGGACTTTTATCACTTGAAAACAGTCTCTGACATTAGTGGACTCTGGTCTCTGATTGGCCATCATTTACTCAGGTGCCTGGAACTTCCAGGTCTGTCATCACAGGGGTGATGCCCATGAAACAGTCATTCTAATCCTGATAGCAAAAGAGACCAACAGTAGAGACCGGCATGTCCTGTTCAAGAAAGGGTGGGGAACCACACACACAACCATAGTCATCCCTCTAAAAGCCTGATGTGGCCATAAAGGAACTTGCACAAAAGCAGATGTGGATTTTCTTTTACTCAAAATAATAATTTTTCCCCACTAAGTGGTGAAAAGGGGCAGATTCCTCTGATACTTTCAACCAAGGCACTGAAATTATGATCATGTTTTCCCTCTCCCCCCTCCCCATATGATGACCCTCTCCTCCCTGAGCACAGAGAAAAAGTCCAAGAACAGTTTATCCCAGGAAAATTTTAGTACAGCTATGAGATTGACATAGTGTGAAATTGGATTATGGTGTTCTGTCTATTGTACTTTTGAGTAGTCCATGAGCTCAAGCCCTGGATCAAACTTTTCAGAAAAGCTTGGAAGATCACTTTCCCTGTCTTTAGTCATTCCTATTCTATCCTACCAAGTCTCCATCCCTATCTTTTTTGCATAAAGCAGTCACAGAATCTCAAGAGGTTCTCATTCCCATTCTCTAATCTACCAGGAAGAGGAAGATGAATTGCCCTTGGGAAATGAATGTCCTTGAAGGTGTTCAGGGTTTCATCAATGCCTTTCAGGGCTAGAAAGGTTTAAAAAGTGATATTCTAATTTCCCTTAAGCTAGTAGTGTCTCTAAAGTTTTGCTTCATTCATCCCCATGGTCTGTGTCTGTGTACTGCTAATTTTTTGTCCAAAACAAACAGCTTCTTTTGTGTAGGGCTGGTCCTGAAGAAGAGTTTTCCTTGGAAACTTCAGCCAAAATGTCAAGGATTTTATAAAAAAAATCCTCTTTTTCATGAGATCTTTCCAGCAGTGAGGTTTACACTTTCTCCCTTAAGTTCCTGTAAGGCAAGTTTACGTGGTGATATTGGGAAGAACTAAACATAGAAGTTAAAAATACACAAATGAGGAAATAAACATACACAAATCAGTAATCCTATCCTTTTCTATTAATATGTTAACAGTCCCATGCCATACCAAAAAAGAACCTACCAAAAATCCCTACAGCATTTGATAAGGCTCAGGTGCAAAGGAAAGAAACCAAAAAAGGAGAATTGGAATTTTTTTTTCCTCAACTTGGTTTGGCTAAATATAAAAGTTTCAAAGACCTGAAGGCCTCATTCTTCCTGGTTGTTAAATTAACAAATGACAGAAAAACTGTGGAAAACTGCATTTAACACACAAGCATAACAACTACTTTGTCTACACTAGGTCTTGGAGTTATAATAATAATATCTGGCATTTTAAATATAGCATTTTAAAGATGGCAAAGGACTTTACATAAGTTTTTTCATTCAAAACCCAATTAGTCCTGTGAGATAAGTGATATTACTATTTTCATTTTATAGATGAGGAAACTGATACTAAAAGAGGTTCAGTGAGGTACTCATGGTCCAATGTCTGCTAAGTATCTGAGGCAATATTTGAGTCAGGTCTCTCTGACTCCAGGTCCAATACTCTAGCTTCCTATTGGCAACATGCCACTCTTGACATGTAAAGTTGAACATTGTTTTGTTTTTTAACATATAGTGTTTATTTTTTCTCAAGTACATGTGAACACAAATTTTTTAATATTCATTTTTTAAAATTTTGAGGTCTCAATTTTTTCCCTTCCCCTCCTCCCTCCTTGAGAAGACAAGAAATGCAACATAGATTATATACGTACAGTCATGTAAAATATTTCCAAATTAACCATGTTGCAAAAGAAAACATGGACCAAAAAACCCCAAGAATAATAAAGTTTTTAAAAAGTGTGCTTCAGTCCACATTCAGACTCCCTTAGTTCTTTCTCTGGAGGTAGATAGCATTTTTTCATCGTAAGTCCTTTGGGAATAATCTTGGATCATTATCTTGCTGAGAATGGCATGATCATCTCTGAGAATAGTTGCTGAGAACTGCAGTAATGAAAATAGTTGACTGTACAATATGGCTGTTACTATATTTAATGTTCTCCTGGTTCTGCTAATTTCACTTTGTATTAGTTTGAGTTAGTCTTCCCAGGTTTTTCTGAAATCCCCCAGCTCCTCATTTCTAATAGCACAATGGTATTCCATCAGAATCATATACCACAATTTGTTCAGCCATTCTTCAACTGAGGGGCATTCCCTTAGTTGCCAATTCTTTACCATCACAAAAAGAGGTACTATAAATATTTTTGTACATAAAGGTCCTTTTCCTTTTCCTTTGATCTCTTTAGGAGTACAGATCTAGTAGTGGTATTGCTGGATCAAAGGGTAAACACAACTTTATAGTCTTTTGGGCATAGTTCCAAATTGCTCTCCAGAATGGTTGGATCAGTTCATAATTCTACCAACAGTGCATTAGTATCCCTATTTTTCCATATCTCCTCCAACATTTTTTTTCATGTTAGTCAATTTGATGAGTATGAGGTGGTACCTCAGAGTTATTTTAATTTTCATTTCTCTAATCAGTGGTGAATTAGAGCGTTTTTTCATATGACAATAAACAGCTTTGATTTCTTCATCTGAAAACTGCCTTTTCATGTTCATATCCTTTGACTATCAACTGGGGAATGACTCACTTTCTTATAAATTTGAACAAGTTCTTTATATAGGTGAAACTTTTGAAACCCACTGCTAGCAGAACATTGGCCTTAGCCATATTTTTGGTAGTGTTGATGAATTGCACAGCTCCATCCACCTACCCTATCTAATGTGGTATCCCTTGTGACTAATAGTACATATTTATGAGAAGAGTGGCTGGCATCAGGGCTGTATTGGGTGGCTGTTTGGAAGAGAATAAAGGTAATTGACCATTTGGGGATTCAAGCTCTTGAATTTGTTTTTATTAGCACCATATTCTAGTCAACAGAACTAAATAGTTATGAAATACAGCATGATACCTGAACTAATGATGATACCAACCCAAAGTCCATCAGCAAAAGCCCAGAATTAATTTGTTAAATAGCAAAGTGAGGGAATGGGTTAGAATACATTCAGTGTGGTGAGTTGTGGTTAAGCCAGAAGTCATTTTCAATGACAGGAGAAACAACTCAGTTTCCTGAAGGAGATGTTAAACATTAAGAGTCACTTTTCTAGTTTAAGGCCTGATCCTCATGAGACAGCACTTTATTATCCAATCTGCCATAAACATTTATCTTTCCTTGCTAGAGGTTTTCACTTCTGAAATGAAAGGGCTAATTTGATCTGACATCCCCACAGTTATTTAAAGGAAATGTGACATCTGGAAATAAAAAAAAAGACATAGCAAGGTTTTGAGTAAAACAGAATCCTGAGGAGTTGACTGAAAAAGCTACCAGGCTAAAAATCATCATGCGCTTTAAGATGCTTTTGCTACCCAGAGTGGTTGATTATGACAATGCCTATCTTATTCTAAGCTTAGGAGAAAACTTTTGAATTTTGACCAAATGTCCTGAGCATTCCTAAAGCAAGCAGTTCACATGAAGACCATGTATTTAGATGGATAGCCTTGAACTTTTTTGCTTTCAGCACTGGTGACTGATATGAGAAGGCTTTAAAAAATCAAGATCACTTGCCCTCACTTTGCCACCTCCTTTCCCCTCTACCCTCTTTTTAGCATTTTAATGAATTTTAAGAATAAAAACAGATGGGTTGGTTTTCATTTGTCATTTATAGTTTCTATTTCTAATCCTGGTTTATTCTTCGGGTGGTCTCAACAGACATATTGGAAGGTTGAGCAATCATCTGGATAATACAAGTTTAAAAAATTTTTTATAATAAGTGAAGTGCATTGGTATGAAAAATGGTGACCCCCAAATGAAAGCTATCCCCCTAAAGTGTAATCTCTTTAAAAAGGAACCAATATAATATATGAGTAAATTCTGGGAAAGTAACACCCATTAGTGGCTACATGCAGATTTCATACAATCCAGATTCGGTTTTATAAAAGGGTAGTGGGTAGCCTGTATTTATTCCATTGAAGTATGTACCATAACCCCCCTTCTTCATATGGAAAAAAAACCTAACAAGGTTGTAAAATCAGCCTACATCCTATAATATGAACACGTACACACACGTACACACATGGTATTCCAAAAGTCTTAGAGCAGTTTTAAGAGTCAATAACTTATATTCATCATAAATATTATATGTAATATATATATATACATACATGATGCACAATACATTTATGCACCACAGTGCATTATATATGCTATATATGATACATTTGTTGTTGTTCAGTCATTTTTCAGTAGTGTCCAACTCTTTATGATACCATTTGGGGTTTTTTTGGTGAAGATACTGGAGTGGTTTGCCATTTTCTTCTCTAGCTCATTTTACAGATGATAAACTGAGGCAAACAGGGTTAAGTGACTTGCCCAGGGTCACACAGCTAGTAAATGTCTGAGGCCAGATTTGAACTCCTGATGATGAGTCTTCCTGATTCCAAGCCCCCTGGTTTGAGCAATCATCTGGATAATACAAGTTTAAATATACTGTGCTACCTAGCTGACCCATATATTACATGCACATGTATAAAGTGTACATACATAAATGTGGTAAGATTTCAAAGAATTACACACCCTCAGAATTGTAAAGGAGCTCAGAGGTCAACCTATACCCTAATAAGAATCTCTTCCGTTTGATCAATCAACCAATCAAGTATTTATTAAGTACCCACTATGTGTCAGGCACTGTGCTAGGCACTGTAGATAAAAGTACAAAGAATAAAATAATTCTAATATTCAAGAAGCTTACATTCTAATGGGAGAGATAATAAGATATCTAAATACATATAGTGTAAATATAAAGGTAGGAAATAAAAATATGTACAAAGAAGTTAAATACAAAGTAGTTTGGGAGAAAGGGGAATAGCATTTGTGAAGATCAGGAAAGGCTTCATGCAGAAGATGGTACCTAAGCTGCATCTTAAAGAAAGAGGAGGATTTTATAAGGTAGAGATGAGGAGGGAGTGAATTTCATGTATGTGGGATGTCCAGTGAAAAGGTATGGAGAGGAAAGGTGTTATGTCTTGTGTGAGGAGCAGAGGGAGAATCACTTTGGCTATATTGCAAAGTGTTTGAGAGGATGTAATGTTTAATGACACTGAAAAGATAGATAGGAGCCAGATTGTGTTTAAAAATGCTTTAAAAGCTAAACAAAGTTTATACTTGATCCTAAAATAGGAAACCACTGGAATTGATTGAGTAGTAGTAGTAGTAGCATGTAGAATGAAATGGAGTGAGGAAACCTGGAGGCTATTGGAATAATCTTGTTAGAAGATGGTGAAGGCCTGAATGAAGGTGGTAACTATGAGAGTGGAGAAAATGGGTTGGGTGTGATAAATGTAGTAAAGGAAGAAACAAGATTTGGCAACTGATTGGATATATGGGGTTGGGGAGAGTGAGAAATCCAGGATCCTGCCAGGTTATGATTCTGGGAGACAATAAAGATGATGATGTCTTCAACAGAAACAGAGATTTTGGAATAGAGAAGTGTTTATGAAAAGATATGAGCTTAATTTTGAATGTGTTGAATTTAAGATGTCTCCTGGAATCCAATTTGAAATAGGTAATTTTAGTTAAATTGGTGATGTGAGACTGAAGATTGGGGAAAGACTTAGTCTGGAGGTGTAGATATGGGAGTCATTTGTATAGGGCTGATATTTAAACTCATGGGACTTGCTGAGGTTACCAAGAAAGTATAGCAAGCTTAGGATAAAACCTTGATACCCAACAAGTAGTCATCAATCCTTTTCACGGATACCTTTAGTGAGGTGGGACCAACTATCACCTATGGTATCCCATGCCATTTTTGGAAGATCTATTTCTTAGGAAGTTGTTTCTTACTTTGAGCTTAAATCCACCTCCTTGAGACTCACATCAATAGCTCTAAGATTTTCCTCCTGTGGCCAAGCAGAACTAGTCTAATCCATCTTGCATTTGACAAGCCTTGAAGACAATTATCATGTCATCTTTAAGTTATGTTATTTCCATGTTATTAGAAAGAGTCAGAGTAAGATATTTTCTTTTCTTTTCCATTTTGTAAGCTTGGAGAAGAAAAACTGACTGGGAGACCCAAGGTAACAAATTAGCCTGGCCAAAACATTGCACATAATGAGTTAGTCAGTCAGGCAACAATTATTTATTAAGAACTTTTTAGGTTCCAGGTATTGTAATAAGGACTGGAGATACAAAGAAAGGCTTAAAAGACAGTCCCTACCCTAAAAGAGCTCCCAATCTAATGGGGCAGACAATAAACAATCAATTCTGTGCAAACAAAATGTGATAAAAATGAAGTAACACAATAAATAGGAAATAATCAATTCATAACTCAAATGGCTCATAGAAAATACTTGGCCAAGATGAAGTTCAGCATGCTTTTCAAAGGACAGGGATGCAGATTTTCTTTGGTCATTTGCTTGTGTTGTTTTTTTTGGCCATGGTGGCTGTGCCAGATGGACAGAGATGACACATATCGTGCATGTACTGCCTTGATCACCCAGTGAGCATAAGATCTGTGTTCTCTGTAGCCTGCTGTTGCACTTTCATGTTTGAGTTCAACATTCTTCCACTCATTTGTTGAGGGGAAAGGGATGAGCCAATTGAAACCCAGCAGGGATGAGAAACACTGAAATTCCAGAGGTACTTTTCTAGAATGAAAGAGATCAAAGGCATATCTTATGTGTTTTACTCTTCTCTTTCTTTATGCCATTGAGTTCCAAATTCTAGAGATCCAAAGTCTGACAAGGTTGCAAAACTGACCTATTTAACTCATATAAATTAAGTAATAATTCACAATTTGTATTATAGGTATATATTATTCAGAAGGGAGCTCTGACATTTTAATTTAAAATCCCTGTTAGCTGCCTCTGTTAGCCCATTATGGCACCAGGGAGTTGTTGCATGAATTGGTTGAACTCATTCAAAACCATTTTTCTGATATTTCCTCTCTCAACCCTTAGCTTCTTTTGAAGTATAACTTAGTGGTCACCTCCTGCGTGATCTTTCCAGTTGTTAGTAATCATTGCTCACCCTTGGAAATAACTTTATTCATATTTATATTTACTTATCTGTGTAGAGGAAATACTTCATTTTTATTTTTGTGTTTTCTACACCTACCACAGTGACTAGCGTGTAGTCCTGTGCTTAATAGAACTTTGCCGAGTAGAATTGAATTGACAGTGACCAAAATTAACAACACATACAAAAATTTGTTGGATTGATTCCCTGAGGCCCTATGAATGATGGTACTGGTCTGGAAACACCTGGTTGCCTGAATGAGCTGTGGTGAATCAGGGTAGCTAAGCTTTTGATTCTGTTGCATTTTCACTTATGACCTGTGATCTCTATTAGAAAGAAGGAAGAATTTGCTTATTGATTTCTTCCCTTTTATTCATCCAACAAATGTTTACTAAATGCCCCAAGGTCAATGACCTAGTAAGTGAGAGAATCAGGTTTCAAACCCAGGTCCTCTAACCTTGAAATCAGTGTTGTTTCCTTATACCATTGTGGGAACTGAGTGAACCATACTGACTCCATCTTGTGACTCATTTCTGGAGCTAGCTCAGCTCCCTTTCTAATTGATTATGGGTCTAGTCCAATTTCTGTCTTGTGAGAAACTTTATTCAATTATGGGAATTGTGAGAAAACTTTATTGTATTGTTTGAACAATTCCCTGCAAGACTGGGTAGCTGGACCGCCTCTACCTGATGCTTAGAGACCCTTAACTGAGGACCTAGGTCATGCTGACCAGAAACTCAATCAGATTTGAAGATTGATTCAAGTAGTTTTTTTCATAATTAAACATTTCAAGCAATCCATATGTCTTATCTGAAAACTGGCCCTATACTGGTCAATCAGTTATTTTTTCTAAGATCCTTTGATGGAATATAGACATTTGGGGGGAGTGGGACAGCTCTTTATCTGATTTCAGGGAGTTGTAGTTATTTTTCCCTGGCAATTTGGAAAGTCCCTAATCTTTCTTCCCATTAAAAATTAGATTACCTAATTTTGTATCCTGGCTAATTATTTTCTTTTAATTAATTGGTTTTATTTGATTAATTGTTTTTAATACATAAAAATCCATCTCACTCTGTATTCAGGGTCTTTGCACTGACTGGGGAGTCCATTGACTTGTTTATTATGCCCATTTTGCTAATAAATCATGTAGCTCAGATTGTTTCCTAAGTCATTATTATCTACTATACCATGAATTATGTTACGGGAAAGTTATAGCATATTCAAAAGAAAATTAATTTGAATTTTTTTCAATTAAAAAATTGTAGGTCGTATGTCAATTTTGGGGTAGATTGAGAAGTGTCATGAATCACATAAGCCATTGTTGATGGTTTCATTTCCTCCAAAGGGTAGAAATTACTCTACTAATGAAAAAGTACTTTATGCAAAGCAATATCAATAACATTTTTAAAACCTCTCAAATTTGTCAAATGCTTTAGATTTTGGAAGCATTCTAGAGAAGTCTTTGGATTTTTTTGTCATTTAATTAGTCTGGGTCAAATTTTCCTGGGCATTGATTTAATTCCTAGCTGTTGACTTAGGAATTATCCCCAAAACAGAATGATAATGACTGAGTCTAGCAAAGTGAAACATTTTCCTTGCTTTTGTTTTTGTTGTTCTTTGGTCCCTAAGGTTTTCTTGGAAAAAGATACTTCAGCTCATTTTACAGATGAGGAAACTGAGGCAAACAGGGTTAAGTGACTTGCTCAGGGTTACAGAACTCGTAAATGTCTAAGGTTTGTTGAACTCAGGCCTTCCTGATCCCAGGCTCAGCACGCTATCCACTGCGCCATCTAGCTGCCAGAAGGATAATTGCTTTTACTTTTTTTTTAACTTTTTTTTTACTTTTTTTTTCCCTTTTTTTCTTTTTTTTTTTTTAGGTGTGTGTGTCTAGTCCCCTCAAGGAAGAGAAAACATTAGGGTGTAAAACAGATATGTCATCACAAACACAATCTGTCAAATTTTGCTGGTGGCAGAAGTTAGCCAGTTGCTTGCGTTTAAAGGCACATTCCTGAAATTTAACAGTGAGCTAAATAATTAGTCTTCCCTCTTTCCCCCAGTGCTGCCCATGTTATCATCTTGATATAAGAAGAGGACATGACTCAGTTCTTAAACTGAAATGAATTGATTGAAAATTCTGCAAACATGGTCAGAAAGATGACCCCATAATCTATCTGCTCTGTACCTTCTCTGTATACATACATCAGAAAAGTGTTCTCTGGCAAGCACTATTGACATTTCATATATGTAGCCTTGCCAGGGAATAAGATGCTTCACATAAGGAATTTTATAAGTTAGTCAAAAATATAGTCAATAAGCATTTATTAAGTGCTTACTATGTGCCAAGCACAGAGCTAAGTGGGGATAAAAATATAAACAAAAAAGAAATCATCTGCCTTCACGGAGCTTACATTCTAAGTGGGGAGGATAATGAACAGGGAAGCTGAAAAAGGAGTAAAGTGAGGAAGAGTTTACCCTGGAGAGGAGCATGGTGACTAAGTTTGAAGAATGACAGATATCTGTTCTAGGATCTTTCCCCCAAACAGAAGTTCTAAAACAGCTTTCCAATGGGAGAAGGGGACTCAGGAACTGAGTCAGGGGGCAACTGTAGGCTTAAGAGTACATTAAATCATGACATTGTAGTCTTAAGAATCAGGATTTTTCCAGAGGGGAAAAAAAAAAGGATTCAAGGGTGAGGAACCTGCGGCCTTGAGGACACATGTGGCCCTCTAGGTCCTCAAGGATGGCCCTTTGATTGAATCCAAACTTCAGAGAACAAATCCCTTTTATTAAAGGGATTTGTTCTCTGAAGTTTGGATAAAAGGGATTTGTTCTCTGAAGTTTGGATTCAGTCAAAAGGCCTCAACCAAGGACCTAGAGGGCCACATATGGCCTCGAGGCTGCAGATTCCCCACTTCCGGACCTTTAAGTGCCAAAACCTTTTTATTTTTAGTAGTATTGTGTTGGAAATATTTCTAATACATAGTGTTCACTTCTGTGACTTCCTCAACAATGACTTATATACTGAGAGTCCAGTTTAACGGTTGTTAAACTCAGGGTTGTCACTAAGAATATCCATTTTTGTGCTGCATTGTGAAAGCTTTCATGGCCTATTGAGATCTAAAGGGCTCTGTGTTCCTACACTAAATGTGGATAACTGAATATTTCAAGTTCTTGTGTCAACTTTTGTCCTCATTTCTGTCCCTCCTCTCAGCTCTCAGTCTGTCAGTTGTCATTTCGAACAGCTCCCAGCTTGATTGCCCCTACCAGTGCTGCTTCTGATGTGCTATGGACTGGGAAATGAAATTACGAGGCCCATCAGATCTGTGTGTAAAGTAAGAATAGGTAGGCTTGGGGAGAGAGAAAACCTGAAGAGTTGAAACATAAATATGGGAGATTCAGCAAACTGTCTAGTGATTTCTATTGACTGAGAATAGGGGAGAAGTAGGTCACCCAAACCGTGGGATTCCCTATATTGCAGCCTCTGTAGAATAAGCCAAGATTCATTTTCATATAAAAATCAAGACATATGCTTTTAAATAGGCAGTGGAACATAGGTTCTTTTTTTTTCAGGCTTGAAAGAATTGAGTTGCATTTATTATATATTTTATTATTTTATTTTTTCCCCAGTAGATAGTATCTTATTTCTTCTAATTACATGTAAAGACTATTTTTTTTTTTTAAGCAATTGGTGTTAAGTGACTTGCCCAAGGTCATATAGCTTGTAAGTGTCAAGTGTTTGGTCTGAGGCTGGATTTGAACTCAGGTCCTCCTGACTTTAGGGCTGGTGCTCTATCCACTGCGCCACCTAGCTGCCCCTAAAGACTATTTTTAACATTCATTCTTATATAAAATTTTGAGTTCCAAATTTTCTCCCTCCCTTCCTAAGATGTAAACAATTTGATATAGGTTATATATGTGCAATCATGTAAAACATATATCCATATTAGTCATGTTGGGGGAGAAGAAACAGAACAAAAGGGAAAATAACACACACACACACACACACACACACACACACACACACAGAAAATAAAGTAAAAATAGTATGTTTTGATTTATATTCAGACTCCCCCAGTTGTTTCTCTGGATGTGGATAGCATTTTCCATTACGAGTCTTTTGAACTTGTCTTAGATCATTGTATTGCTGAGAAAAACTAAGTCAATCATAGTTGATCATTGCACAATGTGGCTGATACTAGGTACAATGTCTTCCTGAGAATACAGGTTTTTTAACCTAGGGACTGTGAACATATTTTAAAAACATGTTTTAATAACTATCTTTCAATATAATTGTTTTTTCTTTGTATTTGTACATATTTTAGCTTATCCATTTAGAAACAATATTTTGAGAAGGGGTCCATAGGCTTCACCAGAATGATTCAAAACAATTAATTGTGGTGATCTAAATAAAATGTTCTGTAATTTCCTATTCTAGCACTTCCTTGTGGTATGGAGGTAACCCTGAGTGTTGTGAAGCCTTTGTCCATGAAACAAAAGTTCTGGTAGGTTTTCTACCATGAGGGAAAAACCCCTGAGACAGAAAGTAACTTATTGACATGAATTTGAGAAATCAATCAATCAGCAACCATCTGTTAAGTGACTAATGTTCCAGGTACTGTGAATAAATAAAATAATCTCCGCTCCCAAGGAGTTTTCATTCTTATGGATAAGATATTTTAACATCCCCTTCGTAGACTAGCTGTGCAGTAGATTGGGCAAGAGAGAATAAATAAATATATATATATATATATATATATATTATGGAGTTTCCAAAAGGAACTTCTTGAAGAAAATGAAAATTTTCAGAGCATGAAAGTCAGACAGTATCCCATGTTGTGGTATAGTTAGCAGCTGTAACTTTATGTGGCCTTTTCCATGTAAAAGTAAAAAGCTATGAAACCACAAATGTTTTATTGTTTTATCAAAAAAGATACATTTAAGTCCATCTTCCCTGGCGCCTTCCCCCATCATTTACCTAACAGAAGGATTCAAGTTGAATCTTCTATTAATAATTCTACCTTGCTCCAGAGCTCGTTTTTTTTTTTCTTCTGTTACATTCAAAAGTTTTGGGGGCCCACTGGAGGTTCTCCAGAGCTGTATAGTTCGTTTCAGGTCATGAACACATATTTCATACTGTTAAATATATTTTGAGTTTTCTGAGTTGTTTGGCCTGAGAGCCTTCCTGCTCATCTCCCCCACCCCCTCTCCTCTTTAGAGCTGCCATGTTAAATTTAGAAAGAGGCTCTGGAAAAAGGAGCAGATTGTTCACTGCTGGCAGGTGCAAACAGGAAATCACAATATTGATTCAAGGCTTCCCAGGACAATTTAGCTAATGAAAGGGCTGCTCTTCTGAAGGCCACCTTGAACAGGAAAATAGGCCTAAGTACCTCATTTGGCTCTCACTTTAGCCCAACCCATAATGCCCACACTTTAGGACCAAGGGATGAGTCAGGCTACCAACACAGCAGGAAGGGCAGTGAGATGGAGACATACTTTCTGAAGATGGCATCTGAATTGTCAGCTCTCTTCTCATCCCCTCCCTTTGTATTAGCCTAGGGCTTACTGTGCATTCTCCAGTTGTTTTTTTTTTTTTTTCTGTCACCTCTTACCCCGAAGATCACACATTTAAAAGCAAATGCCATCTTTTACCTGTCAGACAGATCAAGCTGTTCCATACCAGACACTGATTAACAATCAAAAGAACTGGTTATGCTGGCAGCTTGAGTGACTCAAGTTTTAAGTCTGTGGGTAATACTAGTAATGATCAAATTTATGACTCAGGCAGTGAGATGGTGTAGTGGATAGAACTCTGGCCCTGCCATTAAGGAGACCAATATTCATATCTAACCTTAACTATTTACTAGCTGTGTGATTCTGGGCAACTCACTTAACCTCTGCCTGTCTCAGTTTCCTCTTTTATAAAATGGGAATAATTATAGTATCAATTTCTTAGGGTTGTTGTAAGAATAAAATGAAGTCATATTTATCAAGTATTTTGCAAACTTTAAAGTTCTGTATAAATGCTAGCTAGTATTATCAATTTACAAACATTTACTAAGCACTTAATATCTACCAGGTACTGTGCTAACAGTATGAAGAAATAAAATATCAAACAGTCCCTATCCTCAAGAAATTTGCATTTTATTAAGTGAGGCCATATGTATACATAAGTATATGCAGAACAAATGCATATTTTTGTTGCTGAGATAGGCACTAACCACACATGAACCAAGTCATTCATGTACTTGAGATGAATTTTGAAGGAAACAAGAGCCTAAAGGTGATAACTAACTTTGTGATCAAATACTCTGATGGGACTATGATTTCATTGATGTGAGTGGGCCATCCAATCATGCAGATCAGACTCTAACAACACTGGTAGGCAAACAGATCTATGAGCCCATCGATGCAGTCACTCCCTCCAGTGAGGCAGTAACAACTTGTCTGTACCTGCCCATCCTGGTCAATTTTCTCTTGTAAGTTCACCATAGGCATCTACAGGATGAGTTCTCAACCTCTGTGGTTACTAATGGAATAGATAAGCTATCCATTGGTCACTTCTTGCTCTTGAGACATGAATAGTTCATTCCCTGCCCCTCCCCCCAAGTCATATAGTAATTTGATGTTACTCCTTAAAGAAATCACAAAGTTCCTTGTTGGTATGTGTTACAGCCTACTCATGGTCCCCATGGGCATCTCTGTGGCTCTTTGAGTGCTCTTCAGCTATGTGTTTTATAGTTTAGAAAACATTTTTTACATAAGTTAATTCATTTGATTCTTACAAAAATCCTGAGGAGAGAATGTAGTGAAAAGAATGATGGATTGAGAGCCAGAGGCTCTGGGTTCAAATCTTGACTTTGCTACGTACTGCCACAGGCATTCTAGACAAGTCCCTTTGCTTTACTTGGCCTCTGTTTCTTCATCCGTAAAATGAGGGTTTTGGTCATTATGATCTTTCAGGACCCTTGCAGAGCTAAATCTATGCTGCATGATCATGATTTTGATTCTGCTGCTTACTTATCGTGGGTGAGTCATTTATTTTCTGTGATATTCAACATCATCATCCACAAAATGAGAACTTGAGTGAATTATCCCTAAGGCTGTGTCCAGAATTAAATTTTTGGGGCAGCTAGGTGGTACAGTGGATAGAGCACCGGCCCTGTAGTCAAGAGGACCTGAGTTCAAATCTGGCCTCAGACACATAACACTTACTAGCTGTGTGACCCTGGGCAAGTCACTTAACCCCATTGCCTAGTCAAAAACTAACAAAACAGAATTAAATTTTATATTCCTAAATAGGCAAGGCAGAGATTACCCTTCCAATTTTATAAATCATGGAACTCAGAAGGATTAGTGTATTTGTTTAAATTCATATACTAGCTGTATTACTCTGAGTAAGTCACTTATCTCTGTTTGACTCTATTTCCTCACATGGAAAATGGGGGTTATACTAGCACCTACCTTGTAAGATTGTTGTTATAATAACTGTAAAGTGCTTAGCACAGTGCCTGGCACATAGTAAGCACTGTATAAATGTTAGCTATTACTATTGTTATTATTTCTTCATTTGTAAGATGGAGATAATAATATCACCTACCTCTAAGAGCTGTTGAAAGGATCAAATATGACAATATTGTAAAATACTTAGCGTAATGCCTGGCATATATAGCACGTAGTGCTATATATGAATATGAGCTTCTATTGTTGTTGTTTCTTCATTTGTAAAATGGGAGTAATAATAAAATCTACCTCCCAGAGTTGTTAGGGTTAAATGAGATAATAATTGTAAAGCACTTAACAAATTTCTTGGTACATAGTAAGAACTTTAAAAATGCTAGCTCCTGTTATTGTTATTGTTATTATTATTATTATTAATTATGCTGTAAATAGAGAAGCAAAGACTCAAACCCAGGCCTTCTGATTGCTAGACCAGAGTACTATATGCCCTTTGGAAATAACCACTTCAAGGAGCAGATGACAAAGGTAAACTTGCTTTCACATCCCAGGAATTCTAAACTGGATAGCTTTGAAGATGTTAATTTGCAAATAAACAGAAAAGAATGAATTATTGTCTCTGTCTCAAGTAATGATTTTGAAATTTTGAAATTTATGGTAAATTTTATTTGAAGGTACTTCTAGTAGATATGAGCTGGCTTCTGAACACATAGAGGCATTATTTATATTATATTTTTGTTGTTGTTGCTAATTATTTAGTGATACATTGAAGGTAACTAATGCTTTCAGTGCCTGTCTAAGCCACTGTGTGGACATAGCTGATTAGACTCCTTCTGAATTCTGAAACTATTGACTTCCTTTCATAAATATAGATATAATCAATGAGTATAAGCCAGATTTTTTTTTTAAGGCAACTATCTGAAAAAGGTAATTAAAGGATTTGGAGGAAGATCAAAGAGTAATATGCTATAGAATAGCTCTCAGAGTTTCCTGGCTTTTTGCACCATGGGGAAATTTTAGATGTCCTGGTGGGCTTATTAGCCCTGTCAACATTGAATGTCCAGGGGAATGCTGGTATACCATATAGACTTTGAACATGGCCTCCTATCCCTTCTTATCCTGAAGATCTTTGCTTTCATAGTAAATCTTGGCCAGAGAGACTTTCTTTCCTATGTAGATAAATATTTTATTTATGAACATTTGTCCCTCAGACACAAAGCTGCAGAATGCTTCACAAAGTTCCTCTAAAGGATTATATCAGGAGGAATTTATTACCAGATGTTGAAAATCTCATAAATGTCTGCACGGCCCTGGACCCAGGAGTAGATTGGAAATGGCTGATACATCTAAGTAAGAACTCACCATATATGGAAGAAGAATAGACTCAAGGGAAAATATGACAATTTCTGGAAAATTGTACTTGAAAGAGACATAGTTCAATCTTACAGATGGATTTTTGGAGTGTAAAGCAGGCACTTTGATATGTTATCCTTCTGAATAGGTGCAAGATCACTGGCTGAGTTTGCTTGCTCTTTCCTAAGTCCTTTCCCTACTTTCTTTTGGGAAAAAAAAAAGTTTTTATGATGATGATTTTTTTATATCAGGAAAACTTCCCAGTAAACCACCTGCACCACTATAAAATACTTGCTTATAATCAAGAAAAACAATTCAGCATAAATAGCTGCCCTGGAGAGCAACTGACAGTATGTGAGATGTTCCACAGCCATCGACTACCACCTCTTTCCCAAAAGGATCTCTCTGATTTTTAAAAATAAAGCAGTAACTATTATACTATCCAAAAATAAAGGCCCACAAGCTCAATTTTTGTCACTCCATTGTGTACTTTATATACTTCCATTTTATGTTTGGTGTTTGAAGGCATCTGGGTCTTGTGTGTTCAATTTAACAATCAAACCCATTGCTTCTGGAAAGGATGTCAGATGTATGCACTATGGATCAAGTAACCACCCCTGTAATACCTCAGATCCAAACACCTCTTCCTTGTCACCACTCTTTTAAATGTGCTAGTTTCTCCTATTAAAATGAGGTGGCCTAAAAGTTAGGGACTGTCTTGCTTTTTTCATTTGAATCCTCAACACTCAGCACAGTGCCTGAAAAGTATTTAATAACAATAAAAGCTAATAGCTAGCATTTATATATACGTTTTTACAAATATTATCTTATTTTATCTTCATAACAGCTTTGGAAGGTTCATAACAATTATTATCTGCATTTTACAGATGAGGAAACTGATGTAGATTGAGGTTAAATGACTTAATTGGATTACAGAGGTAATTAGTTCTGGAGGTTGAGATTGAATGTAGGTCTTCCTGACTCTGGGTCCCAGTACTGTGTTCACTTTATCACCTATCTGCCATAATAAGTACTTCTCTCTTCATTCATTTATTCATTCATTCATCACAGGATAACTTAGGATGAAACTAAGAAGTATATGTTTAGATATAATCTAGTGTACTGAGACATCAATACCTAAGGAACACAATGTAAATTGGTATCTCCCATATGTAGTTTTTTTGGGACAGGGAATGGAAATTGCATTTGCTAAGATATATAACAATCAATAACTCTATTGTGAAACTTTAGCTCATGTTAAAAAAATGTAGTGTCAACAATCTCTCTGAATTTTTTTCCCTTTTCCATTGCAGGTAATGGTTAGATTTCCATTAATGGGTGTTGTGGGGATATTTGCTCCAGGAACTCAGTCTTTGATTCACAGTTTGACTTTACATGTCCTTCCCCAAAGAGGCAATTCAAAAATGTATATTGTCAGATGCAGTATAAATCTATTTTGCCTCAACTTTTGAATGGTCATTTTTAACAACTCCACAATGACAAGCACTAAAGAATAGTAAAAGAGAGAGATTAACAGTAGTTATATTAGAAGAAAGTAATATACTTCCTACAACACTACATAATGAGGGGAAGATTCTTATCAAGTGTTTAGACTATGGGCTAAAGTTTACATCTCAATTTCTCTTTTGAGTTTTTTGTGATTTCCATTAGTAAATATACTTGGAAGACAGGAAAGATGGAGCTAGGTGGTAGGGATGGTACAATGGAATAAATACTGGATTTTTCTTCCAGCCACAAAGATAAAGGCAAACATAAGGAAAACAGATTTTAAAGGTAAGGGGGGTGTTCCATACCCCATGGTCCAATTAAGGTAAGCAAAAGTCAATCATCTGAGATATAAACTAGGGGTGAACAAGTCTTTAATTAATTTGGAAGGAGTGAAGTATTTTAACCATTGAATAAAATCAGATGATGCTGATAGGAAATACATTGGGACTGGCTGAAGGAATTAGACATAACTCTGGGCCTGTGTGTATCACAGAAGGGTCTCTAGCAGTGATATCTTCAAGCTTCTGAAGCTCTTTAAGGTGATGACTCTTGAAGAGCAAAGAGTAGGAAAGGGGAAGGATGGAAATTTTTACTTTTCTCCTTCCCCTTTGAATAAATTAGGCATTGGTAGTAGTGTCCCCAGAGCAGTAATTACTAATGGCAGTGTATGTCAAGGACTAAGACACATGTAGATGACAAACCGGACATGATTACGAAGGGCTCTACAAATAACTTTACCTAAGATCATACAGTTGGTAAATGAGCTTGGATCTTAATTCAGGTGCCAGGTCTAGTACTCTTTCTACTTTATTAAGCTACTTACCTTTTTTGGGGTTAAAGGACCTGGGTTTGAATTCAAGTTCTTCAACAGTGCCCGTGACCTGGGGTAAGTCATTTAAAGAATTTTAGATGTCAGTTTCTTTATTTCCTAACAAGTGAAGTTGGAATAGGTAACCTTCAATCAATTAATCAATAACATCAATCAATAAATATTTATTAAGTGTTTATCATGTGCCAGATGCTGTGCTAAGTGCTGGGGATATGAAAAGAGGCAAAGGATAGTCCCTGTCCTCAAGGAGCTTACAATCTAATGGAGGAAACAACATGCAGATAAATATATTCAAAACAATCTATGTATAGGATAGGAAACAATTAAAAGAGGGAAGGGGTGGCTAGGTGGTATAGTAGACAGAGTGCTGGGCCTGAAGTCAGGAAAACTTATTTTCCTGAGTTCAAATCTGGCTTCAGGTGCTTACTTAGTTATAAAACCCTGGATAAGTCTTTTAACCCTTGTTTACCTTAGTTTCCTTATTTGTAAAATGAACTGGAGAAAAAAATGGCAAACCACTCCAGTGTCTTAGCCAAGAAAACCCCAAATGGGGTTGTATGAAAACTAGGACACGATTAAAAAGAGATGAACAACAACAAAGAGGGAAGGACCTTTAAAATCTCTTTCAGCTCCAAATCTGTGATCTTAAGTTTTGTGGCCCCCCTCCCAATTCTGGTATCTGCTTTGTACTTAGTGCCGCGGTCATGTGAAATTAAACAAGCAGATTTTCGTATGTTATGAAATTAGGACCTTGTTGCAGAAATACTGGTGCTGATATCTTTCTTTATTATTCCTTTTTGAATAATGAACTTTATGTGTTGAGAGACAGCTTGTATGGAGGGCTGGCCATGGAGTCAAGAAGTCCTGCCTCTGACATTTACAAGCTGTCTGACTCTGCGGAAGTCCCTTAACTTCTTAGTGCCCCCAGGCAACTCTCTAGAGATTGCTTTCTTCTTTGTTGTGGTATCCACAGTGCCTGGCACAGGGTTTTCTTGGCAAAGATACTGGGGTGGTTTGCTATTTCCTTCTCCAATTCATTTTACAGATGAGAAAACGGAGGCAAATTGGGTTAAGTGACTTGTCCAGGGTCACACAGCTAAGTAAGTGTCTGGTCTTCCTGACTCCCTGCCCTGCACTTTATCCACTGTGCTACCTAGTGCTCATTCCTTGCCCCTCCTCCCCCAAAAAAAGCATTTAACAAATGCTTGTTGGTTGATTTACACGTTAGAATAAATGTCCAATCTGCATCAGTGAAAAGTGTTTCCATAGTATCTGGACCAGGGGTGGGGAACCTGCGACTCTGAGGCCATTATATGGCTTTCTAAGTCCCTGGATGCTGCCTTTTGATTGAGTCCAAGTTTTACAGAATAAATCTTTTTATTAAGGAGATTTGTTCTGTGAAATTTGGATTCAGTCAAAGGGCCACACTTGAGGACCTACAGGGCCACATGTGGCCTCAAGGCTGCAGGCTTCCCACTATTGTTCTGGACTAACACACTCTCCCCATCTCCCCTTCCTCTGACAAAAACTCCACAACCTTTGAGTTAAATGAGAGCAATTATTATTAGTTAAAATCATGTAGCCAAAGGCAAAGAGCTAGTTGTCTTTTCTTGGTGTTGATCCACTGACTAAAGGGAAAAATAACAGAGCCGACTTTACTCTGGTTCTGAATCAGACTGCTTTTTAACTCTGGAGCTTAAAAGCAAGTATATTATCTGTCATGGCATGACATGTGGTACTCTCACTACAGAGGAAGACTTTACCGCTAATAAAGGAAGCCAAGATGTAAGAACTTTTAGAAAACAAAACAAAAGTGGAACGAATTTTAAAACTAAATCGCAGTCTTGAAGCATTTTAATATGTTTTTCCAGACAGAGAAAAAGCCTTCCTATATCTATCTATTCAGGCTGCTGCCACTTCAAATATTATCTTCATTCTTTATTGCAGCCAGAGATGACTCACTCATTTCCTTTAGTAAGAGGAAACCACCAAACAAGAGTCTTTGGGAAGAATTTCAGTGCAAATACGTGGAAAAGAAATTTCAAAGACAAAGAAAGGACCTTTGCAGTAAGTAGCAGCACTGAGGAGGTATTCTCAGGGCAAATGGAGAAGTGGACATTTGGTAATTACAGGATTAAGTTGATCTGTGTAGACAACTAGTTTGTTTAAATAGTCTTTTCAATTTTGGTTTCTGGACTAGTATTCTGATGGCAGATTTTACAGCAATAGCAGTACCTTACATTTCAGTAATCCTGATGTTGGAGACCCTCTCCTGCCTTGAAGGGCCCAGATAAACTATGGGCAAACTCCCACTCTTTTGGCTCGTTGACTCTACCCAGATAATCTAGGGTCTTCAGCAGATAGAGATCATAGTAGATCATGGATACTTTATAGCTTATCTATTCCAACTCCTCCTTTTTACAGCAGAGAAAGCTGGGCCTCAGATAAGAGGCTAAGTGATTTGTCCAAAGTTATATGGCAAGTAAAGGGTAGATCTGGGACTTGAATTCAGGGAACTCCAAATCTAGAGCATTTTTTAACTCTTCCTCTGGCAACCTGTGCAGTGTCATTGTTCTTGTACTGCTTGAGTCCAGGCTAATGTGGATCAAGAATCCCCTGTAGTGGTTGCATTATTTGAATTTGCGTTATTCAAAGTTGTAATTATGTGTAAAATATGGTGATCAGTTCTTTGTTGTTCAGTCATGTCCACTTTTCCCAACCTCATTTGGGGCTCTCTTGACACACATACTGGGGTGACTGGAGTGGTTTGCCATTTCCTTCTCCAGCTCATTTTATAGATGAAGAAACTGAGGCAAACACGATTAAGTGACTTGCCCAGGGTGAGATAGCTACTAAGTGTCTGAGTTCGGATTTGAACTTAGGAAGATGTATCTTCCCTGACTCCAGGCCCCACATTCTATCCACTGCACCACCTAGCTACCCTAATTGGTTCTAGCCCACATTAGCAAAACAACAAAGAATAAGAAAATATATTTCTGATTAAGTTTATTATAAAAATATAGAAAGCAAGATTTAAAAAAATTACTGAATATCACATCTAAAGTTAAACCTACACTGATGATATGATAAAAAGTTTATTATGTTTTAAAATACTTTAGCAGCATAGACTGCATTCTTCTCTTTCTCTAAATTTTCATATATATACTATTAGGGACAGAGAGCTTTATTCACATCTGGACGAATTTGCATGTTCATTTTTTCAAACAATGAACCAAATGCAGTGGAATGACCAGAGGCATTATCCAAAATCAGTAATGTCTTAAGCATGCCATTATCCTTACAATATTTAAATACCTTCAAAACCAGCCTTTGAAAACAGCTCTAGTTACCCAAGCTTTCTTATTTGACCACTGAAGAACTGAAAGCCAATAATGATTGTAGCTTCTCAGAGCTCAATGATTTTGAGAATAACAAACATGTATTGGTTTTTATTAAAATTCCCTTTCTGCATTATGTGTAGTTGTTTTCAGTCATGTCTGACTCTTTGCGACTCCTTTTGGTTTTGTTTTGTTTTGTTTTTGACAAAGATACTGGAGTGGTTTGCCATTTCCTTCTTCAATTCATTTTACAGATGACAAAAGTGAGGAAAACAGGGTGAAGTGATTTGCTCAGGGTCACATAGCTAGTTAAGTGTCTGAGGTTGGATTTGAACTCAGGTCTTCCTGACTACAGGCCCAATACTTTGTCCACTGCATTACTTCTCAATAAATATATTAGTTAATTTAAATAGAGGTTGCATTTCTTCTTTCCTAGAAAGGTAACTTTTAGAAAGCATTCTGTTCTAGAATAATCCTGTTTCATTCACATTGAATTTTTTTGGTCAATGTATCACCTTTGATTATATTCTTTTTGTTTTATTTTTAAAGTTTATTTATTTATTTTTAGTTTTCAACATTCACATCCACAGGATTTTGAGTTCCAAATTTTTTTCCCATTTCTCCCCTCCCCCATCTCATGATGGTGTGAGTTCTGATTACCCTTTCCCCCAATCTGCCCTCCCTTCTATCACCACCCCCACTTCTCTTATCCCTTTCCCATTCTATTTTCCTGTAGGGTAATATAGATTTCTATACCCTGTTACCTGTGTGTCTTATTTCCCAGTTACATGTAAAAACAATTTTTAACATTCGCTTTTAAAACTTTGAATTCCAAATTCTCTTCCTTCCTCCCTCCCTATCCACCTTCATTGAGAAAGCAATCATATAGAGGTTATACATGTGTAGTCCTGCAAAACACTTCCATAATGGTCATGTTGTGAAAGACTAATTGTATTTCCCTCCATCCTATCTTGCCCCCTGTTTATTCTACTCTCTCCTTTGAACCTGTCCCTCCTAAGAAGTGTTTGGTTCTGATTACCCCCTCCCCCAATCTGCCCTCCCTTATATCACATCCTCTCTCTTACTTCCCCTGTACTTTCCTATAGGGTAAGACAGATTTCCATACCCAACTGAGTGTGTATGTTATGCCCTCCTTAAACCAAAGTTCTCTCATTCCCTCTCACCTCCCCCTCTTCCCCTCCACTGTAAAAGCTTTTTCTTGCTTTTTTTATGTGAGATAATTAACTTTCCCTTCTCCTACTCCTAGTACATTCCTCTCTCACCCCTTAATTTTATTTTTTAGGTATCATCCCTTCATATTCAACTCACTCTATGCCCTATGTCTATATATATTCCAACTACCCTAATAATGAGAAAGGTCTCATGGGTTACAGATATCTTTCCATGTAGAAATGTAAACAATTCAACTTCATGAAGTCCATTATGATTTCTCTTTCCTATTTACCTTTTCAAGCTTCTCTTAAGTATTGTATTTGAAAGTCAATTTTTCTATTTAGTTCTGGCTTTTCAAGTATGCTTTAAATTCCTCTACATCATTGAATATCAATTTCTCCCCCTCACTGATTACACTCAGTTTGATGGGTAGGTGATTCTTGGTTTTAATCCTAGTTCCTTTGACCTCCAGAATATCATATTCCAAGTGTTTTGATTCCTTAATGTAGAAGCTGCTAAATCTTGTGTTATTCTGATTGTGTTTCCACAATACTTGAATTGTTTCTTTCTGGTTGCTTGCAATATTTTCTCCTTGATCTGGGGACTATGGAATTTGGCTATAATATTTATGGGTGATTTCCTTTTGGGATCTCTTTCAGGAGATGATCAGTGGATTCTTTCAATTTCTATTTTACCTCCTGGTTCTAGAATATCAGGGCAGTTTTCCTTGATAATTTTTTGAAAGATGATGTCTAGATTCTTTTTTTGATCATGGATTTCAGGTAGCCCAGTAATTTTAAAATTCTCTCTCCTGGATCTATTTTCCAGGTCAGTTGTTTTTCCAATGAGATATTTCACCTTGTCTTCTATTTTTTTCATTCTTTTGGTTTTGTTTTATAATTTCTTGATTTCTTATAGAGTCATTAGCTTCCATTTGATCCAGTCTAATTTTTAATGACTTATTTTCTTCAGTGAGCTTTTGGACTTCCTTTTCCATTTGGCCAGTTCTGCTTCTTAAGGCATTCTTCTCTTCATTGGCTTTTTGGACCTCTTTTGCCATTTGGTCTAGTCTATTTTTTTAAGGTGTTATTTTCTTCAGTATTTTTTTGGATCTTCCTTACCAAGCTGTTGAGTCATTTTTCACAATTTTTTTGCATCTCTCTCATTTTTCTTCCCAATTTTTCCTCTACTTCTCTTACTTGCTTTTCAAAATCTTTTTTGAGCTCTTCCATGCTCTGAAACCAATTCATATTTTTCTTGAAGGCTCTGGATGTAGGAGCTTTGACTTTGTTGCCTTCTTCTGATTGTATGTTTTGATCTTCCTTGTCACAAAAGTAAGTTTCTACAGTCTGAGTTTTTTTTTTTTTGGTTGTTTTTGTTTTTTGTTTTTTTGTTTTTTTTTTCTGCTGTTGGCTCATGTTCCCAGACAATTACTTAACTTTTTAGATCTTGGTAAGGTAGGTTCTACTTCTAATGTGGATGTTGTACTGTCCCAAGCTTCAGAGGTTTTGTTCAGCTGTTTTCAGAGATACTTCTGGAGACCTGCAAGTTTTCAGTTCTTCCAAGGTGGTATGATCTAAGGAGAGGTGTTTACCCTTTTTCTGGCCTGTGCTCTGGTCTGTGAGTGACCACAAACACTCTTTTTTGCTGTAGAATTGTAAAGAGGGTTCCCTCTCCATTGTTGCCACAAGCTCTGCTATACCAGTGGCCCTCCTCACCCCAAGACTGCCACCCAAGACTGCAGTCCAGATCCAAGTATGGGCAAAGTAACAGAATCCTGTCTCAGTGTCAGCAAAGAGATTCCTGCAATCTTCTGATCAGTTGTTTGATCCCCTTACCATCTGTGGGTTGAGAGCTCTGGAAGCACGGGCAGCTGCTGCCACCTTCCTGAGGCTGTGCTGGAGCAGGGGTGGCCTGGGCTCCTCTCTCACCATGGTCAGACAGACCTTTCCTACTGACCTTCTCAGTTGTCTTTGGCATTTGTGAGTTGAGAAGCCTGGAAACCACCACACCTGACAGTGATTCAATCACCTGCGTCCTGCTCCAGGTCCTTGGGGCCTGGTTTGTGTCAGTGGGGCCTGGGCTGGACTGTGCTTCTCTCTCAGCCCTGAGCAACAGATCTTCCCCTTTGACCATCTAGGTTGTCTTGTGCTGAAAATGTGTTTCACCCTGTCTTTTTGTGGGTTCTGCTACTCTAGAATTTGTTTAGAGACATTTTTACAAGTATTTGGCAGGGTTTGGGGGAGAGCTCAAGGGAATCCCTGCTTTTACTCCACCATCTTAGCTCCCACCCCCCCACAATTACATTCTTTAAAAAAAAAAATCAGGATACTTAGTTGCCACCTCCTTGTCCTCACTGGCTGCTTCTCCCATAATTTTAATATTATGCAATGGAACTTAATTTTTCAAATGATTGAACCAAACATTGCTTAAAGTGAAAGTTTCTTTATTTCTATTTTCTTTTATTATCTTAAGTCTGAATGATTACTTTGCTAAAAGGAATACATTTTTAATTAGAATTTTCAATTGTATAGTTAGGAGGCTCTCATTGTAACACTTTTATACCTTGTAGTTGTTTGTAAACCACAAAAAGTTTATGCAACTTTGAATTTTTCATTTATTTTTCCTGCCTGTTTTATAATATTCTATATCAGAGATTTAGGTATTTCAGCAGCTTTTCCTATTTTACAGTTACCATGACCATATTTATGTTGTTTAATTACATAATTTTTTTGTTTTAATGTAAATAACAAGTCTCTTCTTTTTTTTTATTAGCAGTGTTTTCATCTAAAATATTCTTTTTGTTAAGTATACATTATATATCCATTTACCAAAATATCCATTTTTGTAAAGGCTCCTTTAAAAAAAAAAGCAGCTAGGTGGTACAGTGGATAGAGGGCTGGGCCTATAGTCAGGAAGACTCATTTTCTTGAGTTCAAATCTGGCCTCAGACACTTAGTAGCTGTGTGACCCTGGGCAAGTCACTTAACCTCTTTTTGTCTCAATTTCTTTATCTGTAAAATGAGCTGAAGAGAGAAATGGCAAAACACTTCAGTATCCTTGCCAAGAAAACTCCAAATGGGATTGTGAAGAGTCAGAGAAGACTGAAATGATTGAACAACAACAAATTTTTTAACACTTAACCCAACTTTTGATAATATGGTACACAGTAGCACATCACATCCACATATGACTTAATGATAGGCATGTGCAGATTGATGACATATTGGCATGCTTCAACTTTTCACTAGCTTGAACTTGTTGAATTCATTGAATTTTGGCTTGTATTAAATTTGATCTGGCATCATTTTATAATTCACACTAAATCAAATTTCACATTATTGTATTTTAACTACCATTAATCACAACCTAGCTCTAGATCCCTTCTCCTCTTGTTCTCAGGAGTTGTCCCTGTTCATTGCTCTGTCTCATGATTCTTTTCATCATCCTGCAAAGTGGGTCTTCAGCTAACCTGCACCACATCACAAAACCTGGCTCCAGGTTCATCTATTTCTGATGCCTTCTTTCTTTTTATATTTCCTACAGCCCGAGGCCTCACACATGAAAGATCCTGGGGGAGGCAAGTTGTAATTCTAATTATAACCTTTCTCCTTGCACCTCCCAAACAAGTCTCTCTCCCCAGTTCCAAACTGACTCAAAGCCACTTTTCATGGTAGGTTCTTCTTTCTCCTCCACTATCTAGACCATGAAATTTATAGTTCATGTTAGTAGAATGACACCTCCACTTCTGTAACATTGTCTCTCAGCCTAATGAAATTCTTCCTGGTAATTGAAGGATGGGGTTTTTCATATTACCTGTGTCTGCTTCCTGAAGCATGTAAGAGAGAGAAGGTAGCATTACCATATGTCAAGGAAAGAATGATCTGTAGTCTTCACTACATTTGGGTAGCACTTTATTTTTTTAAAGTGAATGCATCCATTATCTCATTTGATCCTCAAAAATGCTTTTAAGTAGGTGAGGATGTTTTATTCTTGCCCTACAAATGGGAAAATTGAGTTTCAGGGAGGTTAAGTGACTTTTCTGTGGTCACAGAGTTAAGTGAGTCATTGAACTGGGATATGAACTCATGTTTTTGGACTCTTAGTTTAGTTTTTTTTTTTTGACTATGCCACATTCTTTCTCTTTTTTCAGAATATTATCAAAAGGATCTTAGGTCTAGAGGTAGAAGGCACCTTGAAGACCATCTAGTTCACATTAGAGGCAGCTAGGTAGTGAATAGAGCACTGGACCTGGAGTCAGAAAGAACTGAGTTCAATTTTGGCCTCAGATACTTACTAGTTGTGTGAGTCTGGGCAAGTCACTCAACCTCTATCTGCCTCAGTTTCCTTACCTGTAAATTGGGGATAATGATAGTATTTACTTCATAGGGTTGTTGTGAAGATCAAGTGGCATAATATTTATAAAGTGCTTAGCACAGTGTCTGGCACATAGTAGAAGCTTAATAAATCCTTCCTTTCTTCTCTCCCTTACCTCCTTCTTCCCCTCCCTCCCTCCTTTCCATCTTTCTTCCCCTCCTTCCCTCCCTCCTCCCCTTCCTTCTTCCCTTTCTTCCTCTTCTTCCTCCATTTCTCTCCCCTCCTTCTTCTCTTCTTCTCCCCTCCATCCCACCTTCCCTCCTTCCCACTTTCTGTTCTTCCCTCCCTCCCTTCTTCCCTCCTTCCTTCTATTCCTTCCTCCTTTCTTTCCTTTTTTCCTTCCTTCCTTCCTTCCTTCCTTCCCTTCCTTTTTTTCCTTCCTTAAATGAGAAAATTCAAGTTTAGAGTAGAAAAGTGACTTGTCCAAGGTCACATGGTACCTTAATAGCAGACTTGGGACTAGAATTCAGGTGTCCTAATTTTCAATCCAATTCTTTTTCTCCAATTACTATACCACACTGCACAGTGAAATGCACTGTACCTCAGCCCTATTGATTCTGATCCATTACCTTTCAACAGTAAGGGAAAAAAATCCTCATTATTGTCTAACACTGTCAGATCAGCTGTATCCTATGCTAGTAGCCATATAAAAGGTGTTTTTGGTTAGCTTAGATATCTTTGTACTATCTCAGGTAGTTTACTACTCCAATGATGCCAAGATTTCCACAGGCAGATTGAGCACACATGTAATGGTTATTACTACCTGGGTTACCTTTTACAATACATGTAATATGACTAAGAAACTAGTTCTCCTGGGTGGCTGGTCTATCATTTTATGCTCTAGTGGATAGAGAGCTGGCCTAGGAAGAAGGGAGACTTGGGTTCAAGTCTTGCCTCTGAGACATACTGACTATGTGACCCCGGGCAAGTCAGTTAACCTCTCATTGGCCCCAGGACACACCAAAGCTAAAAGTCACAGATGAGGGACTGATCTGAATCAGTGGAAGGAATTTCCTCACTTAGAGTTTTTCCCATTTAATCAAAATAATTCTAACAGATCTATATACCTTCCTTCCTTCTTCTCTTCCTCCCCAAGTTTTAATCTATCTCTGTTTCACTTGTAAAGTCTTGGAAAGTTCACTTTCTGATGTTTTTTTTAATGAAAAATATTGTTGTAGCTGGATTTGGAGTTGGAGGATTTAGGTTCAAATCTTGGCTTTGCCAAGATTAACAACTTATTTCACTTTTCTGGACTTCAGCTTGCTTGTCTGTAAAATGAGGAAATTAGCCTAGGTGACCCCTGAGGTCACTTCCAGCTCTAAATCTAGTATCTTCTGATGCTAGCCCCATCATTACACAATCAACCAAAGCCATTAATCCTCATGTCAGGTGATTGGTGTTTCTTTTGTTTAGTCATTTTTTTAAATCATGTCAGACTCTTCATGACATTATTTGGGGTTTTCTTGGCAAAGATACTGGAGTGGTTTGCCATTTCCTTCTCCAATTCATTTTACAGATGAGGAAATTGAAGCAAACAGGGTTAAGTGACTTGCCCAGGGTCACTCAGTTAGTAAGCATCTGAAGCCAGATTTGAGCTCAGGAAGACAAGTCTTCCTGACTTTAAGCCTGGCACTCTATCCATTACACCACCTAGCTTCCTGTTGCTGCATTTACTACTTATTAATGTGTCATTTTGGGTAAATTACCTCACCCTTCTAAGCCTTAGTCTAATCATCTGTAAAATGAGAGTGTTGGACTGAATGACTTCCAAGGTTCCATCCTCTTCTAGACCCAATGACCCAGTTCCTACCAGTGAGTAGGAAAAAAATTCTCTCAATATTGGGTGTCTTAAACTTTAAGAGGTAGATTTTTAATAGTATGTAGGACTTGGTCCTGTCCTGGTAATACTGGTGAAACAATGTATTTTCTTATTGGCTTTCTAGGAGAAGCTTAGAGATTTCTGAGAAACATACATATGTGTGTGTATGTGTATATGTATGTGTATGTGTATATGTATTTGTATTTATATAAATAGGATGTCTGTCCCCAAAGAAATTTGAGTGGAATTTTAAGCTTTAGTTGTGTAGGTATCTATAAAATCAAAAACAGACTCATACATGCATACGTAAATATATAAACCACTATATCATATTTTATAATATGCAAGCTGGTTTACTTTAATATGATATCAGATGAGAAATGAGAATTCATAATAATAATAAACATTTTATAACATTTTAAGGTTAGATAAGTAATTTCTTTTTTTAAATATTTATTTTATTATGAATTTAAGGAATAAAACAAGTATTTCCATAATATAGTAGAATAGAAAAAAAGATGATTGTACATGAAACATATGTACAACTTGCTATTCTTTTTAAATATAAATAATCATGGAACTTTTTTCATCTTTTTTCCTGCATCCCTACCCTGTCTGCCTTAGAGATAGCTACCATTAGACACAGTTATATGTATATGTATATATATATATGTATATATGTATATGTATATACATATATATATATATAACCATTTTATACATGCTTCTATTTATCACTTCTTTCTCTTGATGCAAATAGCATTTCCCTTCATATATCCTTTGAAGTTAATTTGGGTGTTTATAATAGTCAAAATGACTTAGTTATTCAAAGTTCTTCTTAAAATAATGTTGCTATTATTATATGTAACGTTCTTTGGTTCTGCTCATTTCACTTTTCATTATTTTGTGTAAGTCTATCCATGTTTTTCAAAGATCATTGAGCTCATCATTTCTTACAGTATAGTAGTACTCCATCACAATTATATACCACAACTTATTCATCCATTTCTCAATTGATAAAGATATCTCCAATTTCCAGTTCTTTGCCAGCACAAAGAGAGCTCCTATAAATATTTTATAACATATATGTTCTTTTCCTTTTCCCCTAATCATCTTGGGAAACCGGCCTACTAGTGATATTGCTGGGTCAAAGAGTATAGGTAGTTTTATGACTCTTTGGGCATAACTCCAGCTTGCTCTCCAAAATAATTGGATCAGTTCACAGTTCCACCAATGGTGAATTAGTGTCCCAATTTTTTCACACACCCTCCAACATTTGTCACTTTCCCTTCAATAATTTTAGACAATCTGGTAGGTGTAAAATGACATCTCAAGGTTGTTTTAATTTGCATTTCTCTAATCAATAACTTGTGAGGTACAGTACTATTATTGTCCACATTTTACAAATGAGGAAATTGAAGTTGAGAGAGGTTAAGCCACTCGCCCAAAATCACACAGCAAGTAACTATTTGAGGCAGGAATAAAATTCAGGTCTTCCTGATTTCCACTGCAACATTCCATTCTCTGTGCTACCTGCCCTTATATGCAAACACACACACACACACACATACACACACACACAAACACACATATACACATACATACATACATATATATGAATGCATATAATATATATAATGTATACACACATTATTTATGCCTTTTATCTTTTTCTTTTGCTCCATAATTTTTGTAATTTCCCTGACATGCCCTATGCCCCTCAAAGTATCTTCCCTTAAAATTTTTTCAAGACTGCCCCTCATCTTGTTGAAAGGGCAGGGGCTACTACACATATACCCAGTCAGGGCAAGAGCTTTGACCTACTCCATTTATAACTTGACCCAGTTTACCCTTTTTCTAGGCAACCTCAGGGATCTCTGTTTCTGGTGGCTTATCATATTGACATTGAAATTAGTGTGAACATCAGATCAGCTTAGCCCACTATAGCTCAAAACTCCTGAGCTCAAGACATCTGTCTGACTCAGCTGCCCCAGGAGTTGTGATTGCATGCATGTACCACCATACCTGGATCAGCCCTCCTTTTTTTTTTTTTTTTTAACAAAATAGCTAAGCAAAATCAACTGCCATAGTGACTGTGCCTGAATGCACATACAATAGTCTGAATCTGCAATCCAGCATATCTTTAATGAGAAAAGTGGTCTTACAGGGCAGCTAGGTGGTGCAGTGGATAGAGCACCGACCCTGAAGTCAGGAGGACCTGAGTTCAAATCCGGCCTCAGACCAAACACTTGACACTAACTAGCTGTGTGACCCTGGGCAAGTCACTTAACCCCAATTGCCTAAAAAACAAAACAAAACAAAAAAAACCCAAAAACAACAAAAAAAGAAAAGTGGTCTTAGAATCATAGATTTATGTCTAGGAAGTACCTTAGAAGTTATCTAATTGAGGTCCCTCATTTTACAGATGAGGAAACTGAGGCATAGAATACTTAAGTGACTTGCTTCAGGTCATAAGATAGTAAACATCAGAGCTAGGTTTTGAACCTCGGTTCTTTGATACCAAATTTAGTACTTTTCCACTGTGTATTTCAGCATCTGTCTTCTGGGAGGAGTATTAGTCATTGCATTCAATCTGAGCTCAGCTGCCTTTAGTGTTATTTTTATTGACATTATTGTAGTTTTTGTGTATATTGTTCTCTTAGCTCTGCCTCCTCGGCTCTGCGTCAGCTCCTACCAGTTTTTCCCCCCTCTGGGAAATAATTGCCAGCCCAAACAGGGTGGGTTGACAGACTGTCTGAATTTTCACAGAAGAAAAGTGCATCCTTCCTTCTCCCTGCTTTCCCCTTAGACTTGAAAGATTTCAACAGCTTTTCTCATGTCACATTGGACTCAACCTTCTCTCACAAATGCTTCCTTTGTCCGAGCAGCCCTCCTTCTTTTTCAGGCTGAGTTCCTTTTAAATCCTTCATTGGGCAATATCCTGAAAATGCTGCCCCTTTGTCTGTGAGCTCCTTCTATACATGTGAAAGTCTGGCTATCCCTTTGGTTGAGAGTGGAAATTAGAGCTATCTAATATTGCATGCAAATTGTTCTAATGATTTACATCTATTGAAAGGAAATGTTTTGTATTCCCTTTTTGGTATCTAATATTTAGCTTGCAATGTAGTAGCTATGAAACAAAAAAGCCCTACAGGGCCTTCTTGTTATTCTTTTGGTATTGTTTTCTAATTTGCAAATTGAGTTGTTTCTGTCTGGTACTTGATTAAAAGTGAGAATAAATAATATAAAACACAATTTTTTCTATCTTTTTTCCCCTATTATTCCTTTTCCCCCTTCTACCCTCTCATCTCCAGCCTTAATAAACAACAGCTTATCTATTTTCCCCCCATCTTTTAGCATGGATTGGGATAAAATTGACATTGCCCAGTGGAGGTCAGGTTTTATAGTGTCTCTTTTTGTTTTATCTTCCCTTTTAAGCTATAAATTCTAGAAACTCAAATTTCAAGCTGATCTGGGAAATGCCAAATACAGTAAAAGATGTGTATTCCTCCTTGTTACTTTTCTGTTTGTGGAGGCTAAGGCCTTGTGCCTTTCTCAGGTGAATCAGTGACAGGGAAGAAAAGTTAGAGGTTCAACAGCAGTTCTAAAAAATTATTACGAAAATCTGTTCTCAAAAGATTTCTATGAAAAGTAGATCCCAATGACTTGAACATAATTTTGATGAACAGCTGAATGTGATAATGGAATATTTCACTGCCTCAATTTTTTTCACTGTCTCAGTGGTTTTTTTTTCACTTTTCCATTGTTTCTTTGTAATACTTGTATGAAGAACAGATTGATATTTTAAATGAATGACTGGAATTTCCTTTAATAAATGACTTTTTATAATTGCTATTTTTATAACTAATATATAGTACTTACTATGAGCCCAATACTATGCTAAGTACTTTACAATTTTATCTCATTTGATCCTCACCACAACCCTGGGAAGTAGGCATTGTTGTTATCCTCAGGTTTTGTTTTTGTTTTTTACCAATGAGCAAACTGAGGTAAACAGAGGTTAAGTGACTTAACACAGGGTAATAGATCTATTAGATGTCTGAGGTTGGATTTGAAGTCATGTCTCTCTGTATTCTAGTCCCACTTCTGATCTGCACTGGCTAGGTAACCCTGGGTAAGTCAACCTCTTACATCTATTATTTGAGAATGGAAAACTTTGGTGAGCTCCTTCAACCTCCTCCCATTTATGTAAATTTGTTTAATGGGTTTGTGAACCCTTTAAATAAAATGAAAGGAAGCAGGACCTGGACCATGCCAAATTCTGGTTTCTGGATACTGTGCAAAACATAGAGTAGCTAAGCATCCTTTTCCCAATTGTGAGGAAAAACTACTTTTCATTTCCTCTAATCACTAAGATTATCAGAGTTCTTGTGAGGATGAAGAAAATAAAGTATGAATGTGTATGTGAGTGTATATGTGTGTATATGCACACATGAAAGTGTGTAGAAGGGAGGAATGTGTGGTACAGGTAGTGAAATCGAGGAGCAGAGAAGTGCCTGGGGCTACTGGTCAGACTCCACTCTGTCAGTTCAATGAATAGAGCACTGGTCCTGGAGTGAAGAAGACCTAAGCTCAAATCTGACTCAAGACACTTATTAGTTGTGTAACTTCAAGCATGTCACTTTGACCTCTGTCTGCCTCAGTTTCCTCAACTGTAAAATGGGAGTCATAATGGCATCTATCTCCTAGGGTTGTTGTCAGGATTGAATGAGAGAATATTTGTAAGACATTTTACAATGTCTGACACATAGTTCACACTTAATAAATGCTTCTTCCCCTTTAATTTGATCTGAATAAAGTTTATGTTGTTGTGTGGAAGGGGTGGTGTCATTGGATGCCAACTTAGAGATTGTCTAGATAACTTTTTCGAGTTTACTGATAGATATAGATCTGCTCTAATGCTTATGGACTCCTGTTCTATAGCAACTATGAAAGAGTTAAGGGCCTGAAAGAAATTAGGTAAATCTCAAAAGAAACCTAGTTTTACCACGGTTTGTAAACAAACAGAGAAACAAAAAAATAAACAAACAAAAAACAAAAACAGCACTTCCTGGTATTGTAATTTGAAGGTTCACCAAGCATTATTGGTAAGTTATTTTTAGAGTCAACTGCTGATGTAATTAGTTATATGCATGTAGAATAGACTGTTAAAATGACATAGATTATACTTGTGGTGGTAAAGTGGTTAGAACCTATCAGTAAAGCTTGATTTATAGGAAATTAGTGGGTTTCCATTTACTTGGAAGTCTTTAAAGGAAAGTTGAAAAACCACCTGTTGGAGATACTTTTTTTATGGTATTCATATCACTTTTATTTGTGAATATATGTCTTCTCTTCCTTTTTATCTATCAAGTGAACCAACCTTTATAAATGGAAGATGCAAAAGAAAGTAAGGGGAACATATTAGTAAAACCACCTAACATATCAACCAGGTCTCAGCACATACACAATGTTTCGTACCCATAGTCCTAATACTTCTTTTTCTCTACTGTTCTCTAAGGAGAAGAGTACAATCCCTACAGTGCATTTCATGAAGCTCTTGTGGTACCACATCATAACATTTTTGAGCTAGCAGGTACCTTGTAGCTTTTTCAGTCAAGTGAACAAGCCAAGTAAATGAGGTTTTTGTCAAATCAAGTCAACTATGTGCTGGGAATACAAAGAAACAAATCCTGCCCACAAAGAGCTCACATTGGAAGAGGAATAGCATGCATATACCTAGGTACATAAAAGCTATATTCAGAATAAATGGAAAGTAATCTCAGAAGGGAAAATACTAGTAGTTAGAGAAACCAAGAAAGGCTTCCTGCAGAAGGTAGAGTTTGAGCTGAGTTATGAAGGAAGGTGGGGGAGCAAAGAAGCAGATGTAACAAAGAACAAATCCAAGCAGAAGGGACAAAAGTATAAATTTGGGAAATGAAGTATCATGTCTGAGTAAGTGGAGATTCTTAATGGTATCTTTTGACCTGTCTATACTGCATGCTCAGGGAAACAAAACAAAAACAAAAAAAAAAAAACGAAACTCTTTTCTAATCTTTGCCTCTTAGAATCTTTTTCCTTCAGGACATAACTCAAAAATCACCTTCTATGTGAAGCTTTTTCTGATTCTCCCAATGTCTAATGTTTGCCATCCCTAATCACCTTGTATTTAATTACTTTTCATTTATCTTGAACATACTTATATATGTATATACACTTCTCCGCCCCCACACTAGAATATAAACTACTTAATAATAAAGATTTTTTCCCCCTTTTTATCATAAGCATCTAGCCCAGTGGCTGGCATGTAGCAGGTGCTTAGTGAATGTATGTTGATTTATTAAGGGTGACTCAGAGGCTGATAAAGTCCCTTCCAACTGTGATTCTACAAATGTAAAAATCCCTCCATTGTTGCGTAGAGTTTTATTGATTAGTAGCCTTTAAAAGGTATTTATTTCAGTAAAGGAAGCAGATATCAATAGAAGAAAGTAAGTATAATAGCTAATGAAAAATGTGACCTAGCTTTGATAATATATATATTGACTGTAATCACAATTCAAAAGCTTTTGGTGGGAGAATGGAGGGCAGTCATTAAAAAGAAAATACCTGGAATGTCCACATTCACTCTCACACACAGTAGTCATTCACTCAATAAATCTCATGGAATAAAAAGTCAGCAGAATTCAATCGTTGCTAAGGAACAATGCCAAGTATAAACAGAAAAAAGGTAAAAAGGTTCAAAGGACTTTGGGGATTATAAAGAGGACCTAAAATCTGCCAAATAATTAGAGCAACAAAAGTGGAAAATTAATATCAAACAAGACTAAACTTTTCAACTGACTATTGACAGACTTTTATAACAAGTACATGCAGGACAGGAAAAGGGGGCAGGGTGGGATTGGGGGATGTCTTGAAAATCCCAGTAGACAATAAATGGAGAAAGAAGATAAAATGATGGTAAAGGGATTATTATAGCAAAATCATTTGGAGTCTAGCTTTACAAATGGGAATGTGCTTTGATCAGGTTTATTAGGATGAAAGATGAGTGTAGAGGGAACAGGTGTGTCAAAGCTGCTGAAAAACTTATCCATATTTTAAACTTTGAGACTTGACTTGTTCCCCAGTCCAAGTAAAATACAATCAAGGGTGTTAAAAGGAAGTGGAAACTGAAATAGATCTTTTTACAGATAGTTTTACAAATCTACTTAGTTCTAGATAGACCCCTGAGAATTGAACTATATGATGGAATTATTTTTAAATAGTCTGATAGTGTACCAAGTGGCCCCCAGACCAGTTGACATGACTTGGAAGGAAAGTGTTGAAAGGTATTTTGAGGGTCAAATGAAGAATTTTTGGAAGCATATATATACAACTTGAGGAAAGCATGCCAGCCTACTTTCTTTCTTTCTTTTTTTTAAGGCAAGGAAAGAGATGCTTCATTAACTTGTCAACATTCTTGATGAGTATTATTTTGAGGGCAAGAAAGAGGTGTTGGAGCACGTCATATCTCAAGCATTTCTCTAACAGGCAATTCACTGAATTACTTTTCTGGGGTTAAAATGACCTGTTCACTGATGTGTGTCCTATTAGGAAAATTAATAGATCAACTTAAAACTTGCCAAGTTGCTAGAAACAGAAATTAGCCAACAGTGGAGACATGTCTAGCTCAGAAAAAGAATGTCTCTAGAAAATGGATATAACTCCTTCATTCAGAAAGCACCCATATAAAGTTTTTCTGCAGTTCATGTGTGAAGGCAGAATTTTGTATAGGGTAAAAGCTACCTCTGGAGACTGTAAGATTTGCTTTCAAATCCTATATTTGATGCATACTAGCTGTTTGACCACAGACAAGTCAATTTTTTAGTAGCTCAGGTAACTCTCTAATATTCTAAGTTATGAATTAATGACATGCACACATGCATGCAGGTGATTATACTTAAGAGAAGGATGGGTCAATAACTAGGGAAAATTTCTATTTTCCATTTTTTTCACAGACAGCATTTACTTATAGCATATATAGTACCAACAGTTTTTTTCATTCCTAAAGAAATATGTAACTCATATTTCAGAAAGATGGAATCTCAGAATTAAAGGGATCTTGGAAGCCTGATAGCTGAAATAATACTTAGAAGAGAATCTCTTCTTCCATATAACTCCCGTGGTCATCAAGACTCTGTTAGGAGACTTCTAGGTAGAGGGATACCCGCAACATATCAAGGCAGTCCATTCTACTTTGTGATTGCTCAACTTATAAGGAAGTTTTTCTTATATTCAGCCTAACTCTGTATTTCTGCAACTTAGACCCATTTCTCCTAATTGGGTCCCCTGATACCAAGAAGGACCAACTGAATTGCTGCTTTACATGACAGTACTTCAGAATCTTGAAGACAACTCTCACGTTCCCTTAGATTGTTCTTCTCCAGTCTAAACATACCCAGTCACTTCAAGCAATCCTTATAATTTTAAGTCCTTCAGCACTTGTGTCATATTCCTTTAGATCTTCTCTGGCTTTTTGGTGTCCTCCCTAAAATGAGGCACCCCAGAAAAGAACACAATACTCCAGATGGATAGTCTTAATACAGTATAGCTATCACCTCTCCTATCCTGCAAAATAGTTTCAGCTACCTTATCTTACTTTTGACACATAAAATGTTATGGTTGAAAATTCATAAAACCTGACAAACCTTTTGCAAATGGACTATTGTCCTGTCATGTCTCCCCAAACTTCTACTTTGGATGTTGATTTTTTTTCATTTTTTTAAGATATCATGGCAATGAATGTCTTATTTGTCAATCTCTGGATCCTTGAAAGTTATCTTAATGCTTTGTTAGAATATTGTCCATATCTTAGATGGCATGACTAAAACTTTCAGATTAAAATATCAGGTAAATTGAAGGATGATGAATATATGTCTATACCATACACTTATGCTCTATCTCAGACACACATACAAATTGAATAGCTATATAGTATTATAAGTTTGTTCCATTTTAAGGCCCAGATTTGAATTTTCAGTTTATTTATTTATTAATTCATTTATTTATTAATTTACTGATTGAGAACCAACTTAATTATATTTTAAGTCAAGACTATATAAGCTTCTTTTTTTAAAAAAAAATTCATTTTTGAATTCTTTTCCTCCCTTCAACCCCTCTTACTCCCATTGAAAAAGCAAGAAATATGGGGCAGGTAGGTGGCACAGTGGAACACTGGCCCTGAAGTCAGGAGTTCAAATCCGACCTCAGATCAAACACTTGACACGTACTAGCTGTGTGACCTTGGGCAAGTCCCTTAACCCCAATTGCCTCACCAAAAAAAAAAAAGCAAGAAATACTATACCCATAATACATATTAAGTCATGAAAAATACATTTCCACATTAGTCATGAGGGGAAAAAAATGAAAAATAAAGTGAAAAAAAAGTTTCATTCTGCACTGAGTTCAATAGTTCTCTCTCTGGAGGTGGATAGCATTATTTTAAAAATTGTGATTACTTTGGAATTGTCATGGATCATTGCATTGACCAGAATAGTTATGTCTTTCTTATTTGGTTATTACTACGATATTGCTAATATTGTGTACAATGTTCTCCTCATTCTACTCACTTCACTTTACACCAGTTCATGTAAGTCTTCGTAAGTTTTTCTGAAATCATCACCACCCTCATCCTTTCTTATAGCACAATAGTATTCCATCTCAATCATATACCATAACTTGGGGGATGAGCCCATCCCCACTTGATGGGAATCTCCTAATTTCCAATTCTTTGCCACAATGAAAAGAGCTGCTATAAATATTTGGGTACCTATGGGACCTTTAATTCTATCTCTTGGAATCCCTGGCTTACTTCGAAACTCAACTCAAAACCTATCTTCTGCAGGAGTCCTTTTCTGGTTTTCCTAGATGCCACCTCTTTAGAATTATATTATAATATCAATTTTTTCCATGTTGTCTTTCACATCAGAAAGTAAGTACTTTGATAAAATTGACTTTTTTGGCCATTCTTTGCATCCCTAACATATATGTGCCTTACAAACAGTAAATGCTTAAAAATTATTGATCAATTACTTATTAGTCAATTTGTATCATATTTGTCTCAGGAGGAGTTTTATAGAGTACTTTGTTTCTATTTTTGCAAAAAAAGTAACAATAAATTGTTATTTGAATGTTTAATAGAATCCTCTTACAAATCTACTTGGTCCTATGCTTTTTAAAAATAGTAGTTAATAATAATTATTATTATAATAATGTTAGTAATAATTGCTAGGATTTTTATATTGCTTTAAGGTTGATAAAATAATTAAAATTATTGTACCATTTGATCTTAACAACAACCCTAGGAAGTAAGTGTTATTATTACATCCATTTTACCTTCCTTTACTCCTTTCCTCCCTGGCTTCCTTTAAGTTACAACCAAATTTCCACCTTCTATAAGAAGTCTTTCCCCAACTACTCTTAATTCTAGTGCCTTCTCTCTGTTAATTATTTCTTATTTATTCTGTATATCCCTTTGCTCTATATATATTTATTTGCATAATAAATATATACAGTGACTTTTGTCACTTTTTGTATCCCCAGCATTTAGTACAGTGCCTGGCACATAGTGGACTCTTAATAAATGTTTATTGAATTGAATTGTTCTGGCCAAACTGATCTATTCCTGCTGTCCCATGAACTTGGGAATTGTACCTCCTGCTCCAGAGCCTTTGTACAGATTTATCCCAATATGTCATTCATGCCCTGAATGTAGTGCTTCCTTAATAACCCCTCCTCTTCTTTAGAATCCTAGAGGCAGCTAGGTGGCACAGTGGATAGAACACTGGGCCTGAAGTCAGGAAGAACTGAGTTCAAATGTATCTTCACATACTATCTATGGGACCCTGTGCTAATCACTTAACCTGTTTGCCTCAAGTTCTTCAGTTGCCAAATGAGAATAACAACTGGGGTTGTTGAGTTGTAGGATTGTTGTGGAGGTTAAATGAGATAATATTTGGAAAGTGCTTAGTAAATGCTTATTTCTTTCCACCCTTCTTAGAGTCTTTAAATTCTTTTGGAGCTTAGTTCAGCAAATCACTTCTAGGGGAAACTTTTCCTGATTTCATTTGAGGTTAATACTTGCTACATTTTATAATCATTTCATTTCTATATATCTGTCCATGTCACCTCCCTCCTCCATCCATCCCCAGAAGAAGGTAAGCTTCCTCAGAATTGTGCCATTTATTTGTATCCATATTGCCTTCAACCTAATGGGGACTTAATATTTGCTTACTGAATAGAAGTCAATTGAAGGTTTCATTCTTGACTAACAATCTCCCAACTATGTGTCTTATACGATATAAAGTTGAGAACAATTTTATTCATGTTTCCGAAGTAAAGGATTTAAATTTACATTATTTATTCGCCCCACTATATCTATATTATGCATGCATACAAGATTTGTACATATTATATATGTGAAATATGTATGTGAGATGTAAAACATTATTATTGTTATTAATTTTTTTTTTTAGCAAGAACATCTGAAAACAAACATTTGTATTATTTGGGCTTGGGAATTCAAGAAGCTGCTGCTACACTCACTTTAAAATGAGTGGAAGGTTTTCTAGACCAAAATGCAAACCACTAGTGGAACTCGTACAAAGAGCGTGCTAGATATATATCCTTTCCACCTCATGACTACATCAGTGTCTTTGCTTTGTCCTGGTATAGGGAAACATAAATCGTTTCATAAACAGCTAAATTCCCAGAAATGCTGTTTGGTCTAGGCAACTGACTGGTTCTATGTGTCTTGCAGATGTTAGAGGCCTGTGAGGTTTGGTATTGTTAGGTGGTGCAGTGGACAGAACACCAGGCCTGGAGTCGAGAACACTCATCCTTCTGAGTTTCAAATCTGACCTCAGACTCTAGCTGTGTGACCCTGGGCAAGTCACTTACCCCTATTTGCCTCAGTTTCTTCATCTGTAAAATAAGTTGGAGAAGGCAATGACAAACTACTTCAGTACCCTTGCCAAGAAAAGCACAGATGGGGTCAGTCAGAATAGGACACATGACCGAAAAAAGACTGAACAACAACAAAACGAAGAGACTTTGATAAATGTGCCTATCAGGGTAAGCAGATAAGTCTAAACCCAAGGAGGGGCAGAATTTCTTTAAAGTCTTGGCCTGTCCTCATGAATTTTCATCAGTTACTCTTGTTATGTCTTTTTGCATGTTTCGCCCCCCTCTTTAAGTGAAGGGGATGTTCTAAGTGGGCTATATCAGCATCCAAATAAGTGTTCTCCTTCATAGTTATTCAGTCACTCTAACTATGATGTCAGTGCTTTAACTACTTCTGGTCCTTCTCTTTATTAAATGCCTTCAGAATTCAGCATATTATCTATAATATCATTAATGGTAGTCAACTTTTGTTCTTTGAGGTTGGGTATGGTTTTTGGGACTAGCCTAAGTATTAAATAAACTATTCTGTTGAAGTGACTGATCATCCAAGGAATGCCATTCTTGTTGATTTGTGGGATAGGGTTGGAGAGAGGATGAAAATAGAAAGAGAGTGAGAAGGCATCAAGACTATGGTTTATGGAGATTTTTTTTCTTGTATTACTAATAAATTGGCACTAAAAATGGTTTTTTTTAAGAATTCTAAAAATATTTTATGTCCTAGGAATTAGTAGGTACTTTCCAAAGTGACTACTTTGAAAGACAACAGTTATATGGATAAGTTCTGGGCTGTTTGTTTTTTTAAAAAAAAGTCTTTTATTACTCTGCAGTTACACCATATATTGCCACATGAATAGATATGTAATGCAAATCCTTTATTGACATTTCAGATTTGGGCAAGTTATATGGTGATATGGAAAGAGCTCAGATAATAACTGTACTTCTGACACTTGGCAAATGAATTAACCTTTCTGAATATCATTTTTCTCATGTATAAAATGAAGACATTATAGTAGGGAGTCTTTAAGGTATTTTCCAGCCTTTATATTCTGTTTAAGAGGAACATCTATTACTAATCTGGTTGGGACACATAGCAGTAAATGCTGGCACAAAGCTAGAAATTTATTATGTGTGGCCTAAGGAATCTGGAAAGTCATAAAATCATAGGCTCAGCAATTTAGATATGGAAAGGATCTTAGAGGCCATTGAGTCCACCCCTGCTCCCTTATTTTAAAGATATTGGCACTGAGGGACAATAAGGTTAAACAAGTTGCCAAAGGTCACATAACTTACATCTGAGAATTCTAGCACAGGTCTTCCTGATTCCACATCCAGCCACTAGAGTGCTGGTCCCGGAGTCAAGAAGACCAGAGTTCAAATCCAGCCTCAGAATCTTATTAGCTGTGTGATTCTGGGCAAGCCACTTAAGTTCTCTCTACCTCAGTTTCCTAATCTGAAAAAAATGAGGATTACAATAGCATCTACCCCCCAGGGTTATTGTGAGGACCAGATGAAATAATATTTGTAAAGCATTTTCTAGACCTTAAAGTATTATATAAATGCTACCATTATTGTTGTTTGTTGTTATTGTTATCATTGTTATACCACCTAATTTTTCTCTTAAAAATTCAATGAAAGAATCCTCAAAACTTACTTGGTTGAGGGGAGTAAGGTTTTAGTCACTGACTTAGCTTTCTGGTTTCAGAAGGGATAAAAGCCCAGAACACAGGATATCCTTATACTTGATGCACTTCTTACTGCTATATAAGTTAATACATCCACCCTTCCAACAGAAAACCACCATCCTGTCAAGAACAGAGATGAGGAAAGTGACATTTCACTGAACTAATGTTGTATCTCTGAAGAATATACTTTTTGTACAATTGTTGAGTCAACTTCCTTTTGTTAAAGGCTATATGGTCTACAAATGTCTCATTTCATTCTCATCCTGAGCCACTTGATGAGCCTGAGTCAGGGTTGGCCAAAAACATGGTGACTCCATGATTTTCAGCAAAAAAAGTTATGCATATTTTACAGCATCAAGGAGCCATGACAAGAACAGTGCTCTGTCAACTTTAAAGCACTTTATATACGTGGATTATTTTTATTAGCAGGAGGAAAGACTAGTATAGCAGAAACAGCCTTGGATGAGGTTTCCAGAGGCCTGTGTTTTATGGATATATTTTTACATGCTGCTGCTACTTTGCTGAAGCTATTATTACTCCTGATTAATTTTTTTTAATTTCCTATAGTTTTCTAAATAAATTAATGGGAATATTTTTTTCTTTCTGTTTGCCACTGCTTAGTTCCTTAATTTCTTAATTTTGTCTTATTGCTATAGAAAGAATTCCTAGTATTATGTCAAATAATATTGAAGAGAGGGCCCATTCTTATTCCATCTCTGAATTTACTAGGAAAGTTCCCCATTTCTCTGTCACAAATAATGCTATGCTTTGGTTTTCAATAAATACTACTGATCATATTTAACAAAGAGCCTTCCATGCTTATGCTTTTTAGGGTTTGTTTGTTATACGTTTCTGATGTTTTAATCTCTAATGGGGAGGGGAAAAGGCAGAAGATTTGTGGGAGTCTTCCCTTCAAAGATAGTTATGTGGCACAGTCAATAAATCACTAGACTTGGAGTGGGGAAGACCTGAATTCAAATCCAGCCTCTAACATTTACTGGTTGTGTAACCCTGGGCAAGTTACTTAACTTTTGTCTGACTCAGTTTTTCCAACTAGGAAATAGAGTTCTTAAGTGCACCTACCTCACAAGATTGTTGTGAAGATCACATGAAATAATATTTGTAAATCGTGTCCATCAATTAGAGGGGCAAGTAGGTGGCACAGTAGATAGAGCACTGGCCCTGGAGTTAGAAGTACCTGAGTTCAAATCCAGCCTCAAATATTTACTAGCTGTGTGACCCTGGGCAAGTCAATCCCCATTGCCTCCAAGCAAATAAACAAACAAACAAATTAGGGAATGGTTGAATAAGTTGTGGTATATGATTATGATGGAATACTATTGTCCTGTAAGAAATGATGAGCAGAATGATTTTAGAAAAACATGGAAAGATGAGCATGAAATGATAAAGAGTGAAATGAGTAGAATCAAGAGAACATTATTTAAAGTAACAGCAATGTTGTTTGAAGAGTAACTGAATGACTAACCTTTTCTGAGCAAGAATATTCAAATCAACTACAGAGGCCCTAGGAAGGAAGATGCTATCCACCCCCAAAGAAAAAACTGATATATAGAAGTATATATTTTATAATTTCACATATATATCTGCATCAAATATTGGCCTTGTCTTGTTTGAGTTTGGAAGGAAGAGAGAGAGATAGATTGCAACTCAAAATGTAACAAAAAATAAATAACATTTTAAAAAATTTGTAAAGTGTTTAGCACAATGCCTGACACATAATATATAGTTAATAAATGCTTATTCTCTTCCCTCCCCTGCCAATTTTCTAGGCAGATCCCCTCAAGGTAACTCTGGAGGGTTTTCATAACGGTTCAGTGGTTTTTATTTATACCTGTACCTTAGCCCTGACTGTCAAGTTTAATATCCCAGGCAGGTCCAATTGAGGGAGCTTTTTCCAGATTGGATTTGTCAGCTGCTATGTCTAGTATGTGCTAACACCTGCACACAAGAATCAGCATTCATGGTAATGAAGCCACTGCTTATGAAGTATTTGGTAGTCATGCCTTCCTCAGCATATGTGGTGATCACACTTGGCTTCAGCACTTGGGTGGTGGGGATGTTGGCAGGTAATCCCCATACTATAGTTTGGGACACTCACCTGCTTTACATTGGCCTCATGGAAATATAGCTACATGGGGAAGGCAGAGGTTAAGCATACCTGTGAGTAGGGGAAGAGGGGCTGGAAGCTGGGGATAGTCTAGGTGTTGGCATAGGTGTGAACCAATGACACCCTAGGCATGTCTAAGTAAGCTAAGTAAGCTAATAAGTATGGCAGAGAAGACCATTATCTGTGGGAAAAAGCAATTGGCTGGGCCAAGGACAGAAGAGTGTTTTTTTTATTAAATAAGTTTTTATTGATAGTTTTTATTTCTTTGCATTGTTGTAACTTTACCCCTTATTCCTCTGTTCCCCTTCCTCCTTTCAGAGAGTGATCCCATATAATAAGTAGTAATTTTGAATGTCAAAAAAAAAGGAAAAAAATTTAGCACAACTGATCAACACACTGAAAAAGTCTGAAAACATGTGCAATGTGCAATGGCTATGGACCTCCCACCTCCACGAAGGGGTGGGTTGAGAGTGTTTTCTGACACCTCTTTATTTCAGTGATGCTTGGTCTTTATACTTTTATTACGTTCATTTTTGATTTTTTGATGTGTGGTTGCTCTTTCTATTAACATTGTTGCTATTGTTTGTATTGTTTCCTTGGCTCTGTTTACTTCACTCTGCATCTATTCTTGCAGATTTTTCCGTATTTCTCTGTATTCCTCACAATAATAGTGCTATAAGCACAGTAATATTCTACTTTGTTTCCAATTCCTTGCAATCACAAAAAAAAGTGCTGTTATAAATATTTTGGTGTGTATGGGGTCTTTCTTCTTATCAATAGATTCCTTGGGATATAAGCCAAGTAATGAAGTCTGTGTCAAGGGGTATGGATATTTTATTCACTTTATCTATATAATTCTAAATTATTTTCTAAAATGATTATATCATTTCACAGCTCTACCAACAATGTATTAGTGTGCCTAGCATCCCATAACCTCCTCAGTGATGACTGCTGCCATGTTTTGTCATCTTTGTCACCTTTGTATGAGGTAAAACATCAGGGTTGTTTTAATTTGCATTTCTCTTATTATTAGTGATTTGGAGCACTTTTTTTGATGTGGTTGTGAATATTTTGCTATCCTTTTGAGAACTGTTTGCTTATATTCTTTAACAAGTCATCTCTTAGTTAATGGTTTTTAATCTTACACATTTCCATTAATTGTCCATTTACCTTGAATACCAAGCTCTTATTCAAGACTTTTGATAGAAAGATTTTTTTCCCCAATCACCTTCCTTTCTTATCTTTACTAACATTGTTCTTACAAAAGTTTTTCAGTTTGATGTAATTGAAATTACCTATTTTGTCTTTTGTAATCACCTTATTTGGTTAAGATTCTTCCCTCTCTTCCCAGATAAAACTTTGAAAGGTAAATGATCTATTTCTATTCTAATTTTATTTTTTTATTTTTATTCTAATTTTATTATGGTATAAATCTTTGATATTTAGGTTGTGGATCTAGTTTAAATTTATTAAGCATAGGACGCTTAATTTTCTACCAGATTACTTTCTAATTTTTCTAAAATGGAGAGTCAAATATGGAGTTCTTTCTTTGGTACTTAATGTTTTGGGGTTTACCAAATACTGGGCTACCGAGTTTAATTATTTCTGATTCTTCCTTGTCTAGTCTACTACTTTAATCTATTTTTCTATATTAATCAGTACCAAATATTTTTGGTGATTATTCTTCCATAATACAATTTCAGGTTGGCTATTTCCTCTTTATTCTAATTTTTTGGGGGAAAATCTTGTCATATTCCAGATATTTTATTCTTCCAAACAAATTTTTCCCCCTAATTCTGTCTAGCTCTGTAAGATATTACTTTGGTAACATGACTGGCACAACAGTTAATCTGTAAATTAATTTTGCTAATATTGTCATTTTCATCATATTGGCATGACCTAGCTCTGTCCACTGGATATCCCTCCAGTTATTTAAGTTGTTCATTATATCTTTAAGGAATATTTTTTAATTGTACCTATAAGATAAGCAACATGACATAATGGATTGAGAGCTTCTAAGTCAGGAAAACCTGGGTTCAAATTCTGCCTTTAACACATGCTGGCTATGTGATCCTGGGCAAGTCATAGAGTGTTTCCATGTCCTAGTTGAATTTTAATTCTAATTTAATTCTGAGTTGAAGAGAAGGTACCAACCTTCATTAGTATAGGAAATTTCCTCACCTGGGAGGTCCCTATACAATGAAATCACAGGTCTAGTTATTGTTGTTCAGTCATGCCCAACTCTTCATGACCCATTTACAGGGGTAGATTGGATTTTGCTAGGTTGACTCCCAGATATTTTAAGTATTTTGTAATTATTTTGAATGATGCTTCCCTTCCTATTAATTACCTCCTAGATGTTGTTATTGCTATATAGAAATGTTACTGATTTTGTGGGTTTGTTTTATAACCTGCAACTTTATTGATGCTATTGACTCAATTATTTTCTTTGATGATTACCAGGGATTTCTTTGTAAACTATTATGTCGTCAGCAAATAAAGATAGTATCATCTCCTCATTGCTTATTGTTATGCCTTTAATGGGTCTGTAGGTGGTGGAGTGGGTAGACTGCCACGACTGGGGTTAGGAAGACTCATTTTCCTGAGTTCAAATGCAGCTTCAGATACTTACAAGCTGTGTGACCCAGGGCAAGTTACTTAATCCTGTTTGCCTTAGTTTCCTCATCTGTGAAATGAGTTGGAGAAGGAAATGGCAAACCATTCCAGTATCTTTGTCTAGAAAACCCCAAATAGGATTACGAAGAGTTGGACACAATTGAAATGACTCAGCAACAAAAAATGCCTTTAATTTCTTTCTTTTCTCATTACTACTGCTAGCATTTCTAGAACTATCTCAAATAATAATGGGAAAAGGGGGAATCCTTACCTTACTCTGATTTTTTTAGGGGAAAGTTTCTTGAAATTCTCTTTTGAACATAATTCTAGCTTTTGTTTAGAGATAGATTTTTTTAAAAAATAATTTTTACAAAAAAGATCCACCTATGCCTATACTTTGTGGTCTCTTTAACCTACAATGAGTACTGTACTTTGTCAAAGGCCTTTTCAGTAAATATTACTATACTAATGTGTTTTGGAGTGTTTTACCTTTATTATGATTGCTTTCCTTTTGTTGAACAATTCATGCATTCCTTATGTAAATTTACCTTAATCATATGGAATTTAAAAAATAAATTAGTATAAGATTTTTTTCCAGAATTTTATTTATAAGTTTTAAATAGATCTTCATTAATGATATTGGTCTATTGAAATCCTTGCTCTCTTTCTCCTTCCCCACTTTAGGAACTAGAATTATATTTGCCTAATGAATTTGGAGGAATAGTTTTTTTTCTCAGTTTTTGAGAATAAAAATAATTTACAGTATACATTTATATTGTCCTCCAAAAGTTTAAAAGAATTCTTCTACAAATTCTTTTGAATCAGTGATTTTTTTTCTTTGGTAATTTTTTTTGAATAGCAGTTGTATTTCCTTTTCTAAATCTGGATTATTTAGAATTTCTATTTTGTTTTGTGTTAAGTTGGATATTTTCTAATTTTGTAGATAATTCTCTCTTTTAAATTCTCAGTTTTGTTGGCATATAACTGTAGAGTAGGTTCTTATATATTTTTCTTCTTGTTTTGTGATTTCATGCTTTAAAATTTTCATTAAATTATTTTCTTCTTTCTTTTTAATCAGGTTGGCTAAAGGATTATCAATAGTTGGTTTTCTCAAAGAAACAGCTTTTAATTTTACTTATCAGTTCTATAGTCTTCTTGGTTTTGGATTTATCTATTTCTTCTCTGGTTGTCAAGATTTTCTATATCCTGCTTATTTTGGGTTTATTTATTGGCTTTCCAATTTTTTAGAATGTATGTTCAGTTTATTAATCTTTTTAAAATCAAGTTCCTCAAAGTATATCTTTAGAGATTTAATTTTCCCTGAAGATTGCTTTAATTGGATTCCAGAAATGTTAGTATCATGATTCATCATTATAACCATCTTTCACAAAATTATTGCTTGGTTCTATGATCTGTTCTATGACCATTCATTGTTTAGGATTTTATTATTAAATCTCCATTTAGGGCTTTGTCTTGTCCTCTCTGAATTGATCATTTTTATTGTGTTATGGTCTGTATAGACTGTGTTGAGTATTAATATTTCTTATACTTATTTACAATTTCTCTCAGTCCTAATAATACAAAGTCTATTTTTGTAAAAATGCCATGGGGTCCTGAGGAAAATGTATACATGCACACACACACACACACACACACACACACACACACACACACACACAAATTCAGAAGATACCACAAATCTTTTAGCTATAAATTATTCAACAGTTTATTCAGTTCTATAGTTTCTATTTTGTTTATCTTTTTGTCAAATTTATCTAATTCTGAAAGAGGACTGTTAAGGCCTCCTGTTATTATTATGTAACTATCAATGTCAATTTGCAATTTAATTATTTTCCCCTTTAAATGTTTATCTATTTTGTACATATATGTTTAATAATGACATTGTTTCATTATCTTTGGTTCTTTTAAATGTAATGTAATTTCTTTGTGTATCTCCACTTCTACTATGAATTTTTATTTTTCCTTTTCTTATAACATGATTACAACTCCTACTTTTTTAGGATTAATCTGATATGTTATGAGTTTTGTACCTAAATCTTGTTTGATTTTTAGATGTTTCTTGTAAACAATAGATTATGAGATTTTGATTTCTTATCCACTCTGCCTTTCTCATTATATTGTTTAGTTAATTCCCATTTAAAATTAAGTGTGCTCTTATATTTTCTTCTATTTCCACTTGCTTTCCTCCATTTGTAGCTTTAGTATTTTTTTCAGTTTTTTTTTTGTTCCCTCTCTTTTGAGTCAGTACTTCCTCCCCCACCATCAGTCATTTTTTTATTGATTTATTTTGATTTATAAACAATCACTTCCATAAGCTTTTGAGTTTTAAATTTTTCTCTCCCTCCTTCCCCAGGCCCCTTTCAAGATGGTGTGCAATCTGATATAGTCTATACATACACATTCTTATTAAACATTTTCACATTAGTGACACTGTAAGGAAGAATTAGAACCAATAGGAGGAACCACAAAAAAAAGAAAACAAAACAAAACAGAAGAAGAAAAATAGCAAATAGTATGCTTCAATCTGCATTCAAACTCCATAGTTCTTTCTTTGGATACCATCAGTCATCTTGAAGACTGTGAAACTTAACCTCAGTTAAATACAATTCATGCATGAGTCATTGCTCCTCTTCAAAAATGGAGGACAAACAACAATAACTTTCTACCTATATTTAGTTTTGCTTAACCTACTTCAATGCAGTCCTATCTGCACAGATTCTCTACTCCCACGCTATATAATTTTATGCTTGTTATCTGATATATTATTCCTCTTTGGGGGATTTTTTTTTTCAAGAGAATTCATGAGTTCTTTTGAGTTTTTTTTTTTGTCAGTTCATTCATAGTTTACTCATCTTTTCCCTTAAATCTTCTAGGAAATACCAGACACTTCTCTTCAAACACCATAGACTTCCCTCTAGATCTTTTAGCATTTTGTGGCTGCTGTAGTATTCATATTATATTTCTCACTACCAATACGTGTGCCACTTTCCTCCTTTTCTAATCATACATGTCTTTATCTTTAACACCATTCCTTATCCTTAAGTGCTGCAGCTTATGTAAATCCATCTTGGGAATCAGAAATTTTGACTCTTTTGAGATTGAGCTTTCCCATGTTTGCAGCCATATAGCATTACAGAGAGATTGTTGATATTAAAAAGAGGCACAAGTTGCAGAGAGCAATTCCAAATCATTGAAAGAAAGCACTCTGTGATTTCTCAAATTCACTTCAGATTATTCTCTTTCTGCATTGAATTATGAGTCTAGTTCATTGTCCATTCATAGTATTTATCCAAGTGTGTGTGTGTGTGTGTGTGTGAATATATGGTGTATGAATATAAATATTGGTGAAACAATCACCCAAATACATATTAAGATATGAGCAATACACAACCTTAATCTACTTGATTTTCCCATTATGGATTTCTTTTGAATGATCATGGATCTCATTGAAGGAGGTCCTGTTACATTATGAGGAGTTATATAATCTGAACAATGTCAGTTGGAAAAAGGCCATATGGAGAACCTGTCTACCGATAAGGAGCTCTTCTTATTGGCTACTGGAACCAATGTGTAGAAATGGAGGAAATCATACTTTCCTTCTAGCTTTCACATATTAATATTTATTAAGTTGTAATAGTTGAGACAATTTTTTGAAGAAAAGAAAAAATAGTATAACATACCATCGTTGTTACTTAATGATTCATGATTTGTAGATTCTATTACATTTGAATAAATATATTCAGAATTCCATTGGTCTGTTGGGCACATTTTACAAGGCTATGCATTCTTATACACAGACCGTGTGTATGTGTGTGTGTGTGTAGCTCCTTTTGTTTACTTCACACACATTAAAACTTTGAATTCCCTGCCTATATTCTTCTGGTTTCATTTATTTCCAGGAAATTTCATTATTAACTGTAGAGATGGGAAGATGAAACAATTTTATTGATTGTAATTCCTTAGAGTGATGGAAAGAGTGATTGACTCACATGAAATTCATTCATTCTCCTCTAAGAATCCTGGACAAAAAAAATATTTTGGTTCAATCCCTATTGTCTTCTGAGTTATATCACATAATTAGACAAATTCACAATTCAAAATGCCAAGTCAAAAAAAAAATGCTTTGGACTTGAGATAATTTTGCATTTTCTGTGGAGAAATCTCTGTGAATCCCAAAGGAAATCTGCTAGGATGACAACTTACCTAAAGAACTGCACTATGTGATGGTCAGTGTGTGTTTTGAAGACTCTTAACCTTAGGAAAAGGCTCAGATGGTTAATCACTAACCATCACTTTACAAGTTTTCAATAATGCCCCATTTGGGATAAAGGGACAAATTCTACATGTTGATTTTCATCATAAAGACATTCAAGCTCCTGTAGGTGGTAGAAAGGTCCAAGATACTGATCAATATAAATCTTAAGTTAGTTGGCAGTTCAAGTCCTATCTTCCATGGAAAACTTATCTTGATATCTCCCCTCCCCTCTCCAGTTCTCTTTCTCCCAAACTATCTTGCCATTAACTACTTTTATTTATTTGTCTTTATTCTTTTTATTCTTCTTATTAGTTTTACATGTGTATTGGCTTCCCCCATTAGAATGCAAGCTCCTTGCAAGTAGGAATTGTTTCTTTTATTATATTTGTATCCTCAGTGCTTAATACAATGTGTGACACATCATAGATTATTAAAGCTTATGTTTAAAAATGTTGCTGTTTCAATTTCATTCTTTTAAGTTGAAAAGAAACTTTTTTTCAGTCATTCATTTTTTCTTTTTGTTCATTTCTTTTTGTAAAATTTTTTCTCTATTAATTTATTTATTTTAAGTTTTCAACATTCACTTCCACAAGATTTTAAGTCCCAAATTTTATCCCCATCTCACCCCTGCCCCCACCCCAAGACAGCATGCATTCTAAATACCCCTACCCCTAATCTGTCCTCCCTTCTAACTCCCCTCTCCCTTTCTCTTATCCCTTTCCCTTCTATTTTCCTGTAAGTCAGGATAGATTCCTATACCCTATTGCCTGTATGTCTTATTTCCTAGTTGCATGTGAAAATGATTTTTAACATTTGTTTTTAAAACTTTGGGTTGCAAATTTTCTCCCTTCCCCCCTCCCCACTCACCCTCATTGAGAAGGCAAGCAACTTGATACAGGTTATACATGTGCAGTCCTGCAAAACACTTCCATTAGTAGTCATGTTGTGGAAAACTAACTATATTTCCTTTCATCCTATCTCACCCTCCCATTTATTCTAGTCTCTCTTTTGACCCTGTCCCTCCTCAGAAGTGTTTGCTTCTGATTATCCCCTCTCCCAATCTGCCCTCCCCTCTCATCCTCCCACTCTCTTATCCCCTTCTCCTCTGTTTTCCTGTAGGGTAAGATAGATTTCCATACCCAATTAAGTATGTATGTTATTCCTTCCTTAAGCCAAATCCAATAAGAATAAGATTCACTCATTCCCTCTCACCTTCCTCCCACTTCCCCTCCATTGTAAAAGTCTTTTCTTGTCTGTTTTATGTGAGGTAATTTACCCTATTCTACCTCTTCCTTTCTCCTTTCCCCAGTATAATCCTCTTTCATTGCTTAATTTTATTCTCCAGATATCATCCATTCATCTTCAACTCACCCTATACCATCTGTCTACCTACCAACCTATCTATCTATCTATCTATCTATCTATCTATCTATCTATCTACCTATCTATACATATAATTATTTCCTCTTCAACTACCCTAATACTGACAAAGGTCTCATGAGTTACAAATATCTTTCCATGTAGGAATGTAAACAGTTCAACCCTAATAAGTCCTTTATGATTTCTCTTTCCTGTTTATCTCTTCATGCTTCTCTTGAGTCTTGTATTTGAAAGTCAAATTTTCTATTCAGCTCTGATCTTTTCGTCAAGAGTGCTTGCAAGTTCTCTATTTCACTGAATGTCCATTTTTTACCCTGAAGGATTATACTCAGTTTTGCTGGGTAGATGATTCTTGGCTGTAATCCTATCTCCTTTGCCCTCTGGGAATATCATATTCTAAGCCCTGCAGTACCTTAATGCAGAAACTGATAAGTCCTGTGTTATCCTGATTGTGTTTCCACAATACTTGAATTGTTTCTTTCTGGCTGCTTACAATATTTTCTACTTGACCTGGGAAATCTGGAATTTGGCTACAATATTCTTAGTAGTTTTCCTTTGAGGATCTAAGACAATCTGTATGGTTGATTGAAAAGGTCTATTGCACAAGGCTTTGTGCAATCCTTTGGTGATTGGTGGATTCTTTCAATTTCTATTTTACCCTCTCGTTCTAGAATATAAGGGCAGTTTTCCTTGATAATTTCTTGAAAGATGATGTCTAGGCTCTTTTTTTGATCATGGCTTTCAGATAGTCCAATAGTTTTTAAATCATCTCTCCTGGATCTATTTTCCAAGTCAGTTGTTCTTCCAATGAGATATTTCACATTGTCTCCTATTTTTTCATTCTTTTGTTTTTGTTTTACAATGTCTTGATTTCTCATAAAGTCACTAGCTTCCATTTGCTCCATTCTAATTTTTAAGGAAGTATTTTCTTCATTGAGCTTCTGGACTTCCTTTTCCATTTGGCCAATTTTGCTTTTTAGGGCATTCTTCTCCTTATTGGCTTCTTGGACCTCTTTTGCCATTTGGGTTAGGCTATTTTTTAAGGTATTATTTTCTTCAGTATTTTTTTGAATCTCCTTTAGCAAGCTGTTGACTTGTTTTTCATGATCTTCTTGTATCACTCTCATTTCTCTTCCCAGTTTTTCCTCTACTTCTTTTACTTGCTTCTCAAAATCCTTTTTGAGCTGTTCCATGGTCTGGGACTGATTCATATTTTTCTTGTAGGCTTTGGTTGTAGGAGCTTTGTTGTCTTTGACTTTGTTGTCTTCTTCTGATTGTATGTTTTGATCTTCTTTGTCAACAACGAAAGATTCTATGGTCTGACTTTTTTTTGGTGCTGTTTTTGCATGTTCCCAGCCAATTACTTGAGTTTTAAACTCTTTGTTAAGGTAGGGGTCTGCTTCCAATGCCTTGGGACTGTGAGGAGGATTCCCTCTCCATCGCCACTGTAAGCTCCACCATGCCAGTGCTCCTCTTTGTCCCAAGACCTCCACCCAGGCTTGTGACCCAGATCCAAGCAAGGGCAAAGCAAGAAAATGCTGACTCAGCACCAGCAAAAAGATCCCTGCAATCCCACTCTGATCAGCCATTCAATTCCCCCTCTGTATGTGGGCAAAGCTCTGGAAGCAGCCATTGCCCCAGAGCCTCACCTGGACTGGGACTGGGACTGAGCTTCTTTCTCACTGCAGTCACAGACTTTTCCTACTGACCTTCTAAGGTGTCTTTGGCATTTGTGGGTTGAGAAGTCTGGAAACTGCCACAGCTGCCTGTGATTCAGTCCTCTGAGGCCTGCTCCAGGTTTTGCTGAGGCCTGGTCTTTGCCTGCATGCCCATGCTGAACTGTGTTCATCTCCCAGCCTTGTGCAATAGACCTTTTCAATCAACCATCCAGATTGTCTTAGGCTGGAAATTTGTTTCACTCTGTTGTTTTTTGGTTTCTGCTGCTCTAGAATTTGTTTAGTGTCATTTTTTACAGGTATTTGGAGGGTTTTGTGGGAGAGCTCAAGCAAGTCACTGCTTTCACTCCACCATCTTGGCTCCACCCCCCCAAAAAATTTTTAATTGCGCTTATTTGCATTGCATTGCATTGTATCTGTTTTGTCTGTGTTCTGTATATACCTCTATACATGCATATTGTCTCTTTAATTAAAATGTTAACTCTCTGAAGGCAGGGATTGATTTGCTTTTGTCTTTGTATCCTTAGCCCTTAACTGATTACCTGGAACTTTTTAGTCATTTAATAACTGTTTACTCATTGATTGATCTTTGTTTCTCACTTTTCCCTCCTAAACCCATTAAACCATCCCAGTAACAGAGATTTTTTTTAAAGAGGAAAAATTCAATTTAGCAAGAGTAACCAACAAATCAGTCATGTCTAACAGCATATGTAACATTCCACACCTTTGGTTCCCCACCTTTATAGAAGAGGGAGAGAGGAACATTCAGTTTATTTCCATAAAGCCCTATTATAAGTTCTGGATATATTGCATGTCAAACAATATTATCATACTCAATTCAACAAACATTTATTAAGTATCTATTATGAACAAGACAATGAGTGACAAATAATGTATCTCTTCCAGCATTACGTGGAAAGTTTAATGTAGTACATTTATTCATGTTCTTTGACACCTACATAATAAGGTGTGAGAAGTGCTCTATAAGCTCAAAGGAGTATACTGTCAAATAATTAATAGAAGCTAGTTGATTATAATAACAATAATAATTGTTGACATATTTCACTAAGAAGTCCCTAAATGTGCCCTCCTTCTTAACTGTTGGCCTGGACTAAATTTCTGTTAACAGTAATGTAGTTTTTCATGGAACCATTTGTGCATGGGCTCAGAATGGCAGTTGCAGACTTTGGGCTCCCCTAGCTAGAACTTGGTCCAAGTTTCCACCTCTCTGCTCAGAGCACAATGATAGGCTCTAGGCTTTTTGGCTTGCTACTGGCCCCTGTACTGGAAAGCTTTCCTAACTTGGACTCCCAGAGTAGGTTTTTCTTGTTGGACCTCTTCCTTAGTGCCTGCAGGCTTCTAACTATCTCTTTGTGCCAACCTAGGCTGGCAAAATATACTTACTATAGTTTCTTTTTGGATTTCTTGATCATTTCTGGCCTTTTTTTTTTTTTAAATAGAGTAGTTCTGAGGAACCTGGGCCATTTTGCTTCAACTCACTCTACCATCTTGGGGAGAGGTCTCTTACTCAATTCTGAGCCCAGCTCATTGTCCATCTACAAGGTTTATTAAATAAATAACTGGAAAGATAAGTAGAGTAACAACTCAATGGACTCCTGTTTAATGGACTCATGTTTAAATCTTTCATCTGTTTTGTTTTTCCTGTTTATATATGTTTAGATAATTAACTATAATTGTGTCAATGTATATATTATGTACATATTATATGGTTGGTTGGTTGGTTGCTGTCCTTTGTTCTCAAAGAGGACCAAAATTACATCACTATGTTAAGAGTCAAATTATAGTATGTCCAACTGTGGCTTATCTAACCAAAATGAGCTCAGAGTGCTCTACCACAGATTGGGCACAGACAGTCTGTGTGAACATTTGGTGTAGATTCTCTAAATTTGTGCATCTTGCATTACTTTTATATACATATTATATATATACATACAACATACTATACATTATAGATTGTATAAATTTAACTTTGCACATGCATGTTCATATATGCATATATTAAAAGTGATATGTTTATAATACATAGATGTCTTTGTAGTAATGTTATCTAAGAGTATAATACATACACACACACAGAGGAGAAAGAGAGAGAGAGAGAGAGAGAGAGAGAGAGAGAGAGAGAGAGAGAGA
>NW_020940360.1:2637184-2678636 GCF_900497805.2 Vombatus ursinus
AGAGAGAGAGAGAGAGAGAGAGAGAGAGAGAGAGAGAGAGAGAGAGAGAGAGAGAAGAATCATTTGTTGTGGAAAAAAATAAAAAGGGTAAATTTGTTATTTGTATTCCTTTCTCCCTTCCGGTAAACTTTTTTCCCTTCCTATATACTTGAAGCACTGCTTTCTGGTTACCCAGAGCCCCACTCAACATAGTGTTGATGTCTACTGCAGCATATAGTGAGTACATCAGTGCTGAAGATATGTTGTAGTGAAGGATGATGGGGATGTCAAAGAGGCAGTAAAGACTATTTTTGATTAAACCTGACTTCTTATAAAGTGATTGTTTCTTCAGTCACCTATATTTGCCCATTTTTTGCACTTGAGAAAAGTGAACAACTTGTTAGAGGTATGTGTTTTCTTACAACTCCATTACTGACAAAAAGGAAAGGTAATCTTGATTTGAGTATATATAAGAATCACTGATATTACCAAAAATGAGGGAGATGCTAGCATATTTCCATTTTAACTGTTAATAATGTGCTTGGGAGGTCACATCCAATTGTTCCGGATTTGCAGTCTTTCTTGCTCAGCATGGTTTCTCTTAAAGAATCCAGTGAAATTATATAGACATGAAAACCAAACTGCAAAGCTAAGGAGATTTTTGTTCATTTAAAAACTGAATGATTCTTTCAGCAAGATTTGATTTATTTTCCAAATAGAAACTTGGATTACTTTTATTTTTTGTTCTAATTATTTGTCTGTTAAGAAACTGTATTATCAAATTAAAAATGACTTCTGTTGTTAAAGTGTTGCATCTATGAACTTCTGTAAGTCTGTCAGTTAACAAGCATTATTGTGGCCCACTGTGTGCTTAGAGTTAGGGATACAAAGGAAAACAAAAAACAAAAAAACAAAAACAAAACAGTTCCTACTCCTTAAGGAGTTTATGGTCACTGGGGGAGACAACATGTAAGCAACTATGTGCAAACAAGATATATACAGTATAAACTGGAGAAAATCAATAGCAGGAAAGCATTAGCATTATGGAGGAAATCAGGAAAAGTGCCAAATTAATGTCTGATTAGATGCAACATAGTGTGGCCAATAGAGAGCTGGTCCTGGAGTCAGGAAGACCTGGATTCAAATTCCACCTCTGAAATGTTCTGACTGTGTGACTCTGGGTAAGTCATTTAGTCTCTCAGTTTCCAAGACAATTCTCTATTATGTTATAGGATAAGTGCTAATCTGCATTGGTAGAAACACTTTCTTCATTGATAGGTCAAAATACTAACGAAATTATGGGTCCATTAAAAAAAAAGTCTAGTAAGAGTATTTAGTAGACTTTCCTGTTCTGGTTCAAGAGGAAGTTAGGGCCAATGTATAAAAAAAGGCCAGGAAGGTATGTTTAGGCTCCTAGGAAATAACTTTCTAACAATTTGAGCTGTTCAACAATGAGAAAGGCTTTCCCAAATAATGAACTTGCCATCACTAGACATATTCAAGTAGAAGTTGGATGTTCTTCTATTGGGATTCTGTTAAAAAGAATTATTAAGATAGAAAGGTAGATTAAATGACCTCTGGGTCCCCTCCTACTCTCACAAAGTCTATGATTCTTTTAATGTTTCATTCTATTTATCAATGACATTGAGCCTATCGGTTTTGATACACTACTTCTATTTTATTAAAAATACAAATGAGGCCAGGTATTTATGATAACAGGAGGAGAATGAGATTTTAGGGCTAGAGAACATTCAGTTAGAACTCCAAATCTTTTTATTTTTTCATAATAATTAATTAGGAGATGTTAGGACTAGATGGTTTCCTGATAGCCCTAGTTGTATGATTCTATTCTATGATAAACTAGAAGATGGCCATCATTGAAGAACTAAAACACTTCATTATTTCAAGTATCTGTGATTTTGTTGATAGCAATACTTAATTAATGTACCTAATATAAATTGCAACCCCTCTATGACTTTGTAGATGAGACTCTTCTTGAGTGTGTCTATGGCCTACAGATTCAACCTTCTGTGGCTAGACTAATGATGAGCCTCTCCTAACTCGACTAGGCTGGTCTGCAGACCACAGAAAAGCAGCCTGTTTCTGGACTAACCCTTGAAGTCTTTCAAGCTTAATAGAAACCTCCAGAGCTTGAGCTCCACTGGCCTAGGCTTAGAAATACTCATGTTACATCCATGCTGTGGTAAGTCATTAGAGCAAGATTTTATTGGAGCATCTGATACCATATTAGTTTAGATATTGAAGTAGTCTATGGTTATCATATACGTACCCCATATTTTCTCTGATAATCCTAGCTGCTAGTACCCTTCCTCCACAGCTACCATATGTAGTTAAATATGTGTATATACATGTATATATATCCTATGTGTATGTGCTCATATCTATTACTAAGCATTTATTATGTATGTGTTGTCTTTTCCTTGATAGGATGTAAGCTTTGTAATGCAGGGATGGTTTCATTTTTGGCTCTGAACCCTTAGCACAGTGCATGGCACATAGTAGGTATTTAATAAATGCTTATTGATTGACTTTGTCTGATACAGACTTTGAAGGAACCATTTATATCTGCCTAAAGAAGCTAGGTGGTGCAATGGTAGAGCTCCAGGCCTGGAGTCAGGAAGCCTTGAGTTTAAATCCTACCTCAGACACTTACTAGTTATGTGACCTTGAGCAAGTCACTTAACCCTGTTTGCCTCACTTTTTTCATCTGTAAAATGAGCTGGAGAAGGAAATGGCAAACCACTCCAGTATCTTTGCCAAGAAAACCCAAATGGGGTCATGAAGAGTCAGACATGATTGAAACAATTGAACAATGGCAAAGCAGTCTAGGAAGTCAGGCTGGATGGTTTGTTATAAGCTGAATTTTATTCCTTTGATAAAGCCTTCCATTCCATTAAATACAGTATAACATACTTTAAAAATTGTACATTCCTTTGAGAGTTGAAGCACCATGACAAATTCAGGAGAAAATTTCCTGATCAGGTCAGAGACCTGAAGTGTTGCCACATTTCAGTTCATATGCAATGACTCGCAAGAGCATATTATTTACAGAGTCCCCAGAAAAATAATGACATGGAAAGGAGACAAACTAGAATCTCTAGTCTCTTATAATACTTACCTGTGTTCTGATAGGATACTTCCCAATGGGCACAACTGCTCTGCAAACATAGGCAGGATACAGAAATGAATAACATGTAGCAAGTTTTGCAAGTAATGGCCCATAATTTCTTATTGTTAAAAGTCATTATGTACTTGTAACATGCCACAATCCATGCAGGCTCATACACATACTCACATATACAGTCAATTTGGATCCGAAATTGAGGGCTGTGTGTGTGTGTGTGTGTCTGTGTGTGTGTGTGTGTGTGTGTGTGTGTGTGTGTGTGTGTATGATGGGGGTGGGTGGGAAGGGAGAGACCACTCCTACCAAAGTTGAGATACTTTGAGGCTTTCATGATCATGTTTATTGTGCTGCATCTTTGAGGTCCTGTTAATGTTAAGCACAACTGACCCCATCCTCCCTCCCAACAAGATATGTAACTAGAAGTCAACTCTACTTGTTATTACTTGTCTCTTCTCTACCTTTACCTTCCTACCTACTTTTCACTCAGAAGCCTAATGCTCATTCACAGCCAAGGACAAGCACTGCCTGGGGGTTTAGCAGTTGCATTTACCTGACTTTGCACAAGCTTATTATTTACTATGTTAAAATGGGACACAGGCTCTTTTTATCTGCTGTTGCTCAAATGAAACCCAGTTATTTTGATAAATACAGTGCTTTATTCCAGTTGCCAGGGCACTGCCTCTGTGATGAGGTAGTGCCCATGTCTGTGGAGTCAGTATTTTGGAGATTCATTTGTTTTTGAAGGAAAAAAAAAGTAAGATGTTAATTATTGATGAAAGGAAACTGTGTTTAACTGTATCTATCCAAAGTAAAGCTGCCTGGGTTAGTCCCACTCTGGAACACAATAGCTGTCATGTGAATGCTGCCCAGACTTTGCTTTGATAATAGTGGGAATGAATTAGCCTCTGTTTGGTCTGACTCATTAGTTCTTTTCCTATTGAACTCAGACCAGAAATACTGCTAAAATGTGTTTGGTAAAAGCAGCTTAACATGAGGCCCTTGGGAAAGATTTCAGGACGGTCTCATTTATAGGAGGGGTAAGGGTGGGAATGGACTTCAGCCCCCTTCTGGCCCTATGACTTGATGAAAATTTATTACCACAAAGGGAAATACATTGAAACCTTCTGACAACACATTTCTGGGTCTGTGGTGAATTGGCTATGAGCAAGAGTTTGGCAAAAGAGAATTTTGTCTTCCCAAGAGCCTTACCTCCTGCCAGCTCCTTAGACCATCTGTGTGTTTTCCTTTTCACCCCATTCCATTCCTGTTCTCAATTTCTGCTTCTTCTGCTGAGGTTGTCCTAGACCCAGATTCCTCTTTTCACCAGAAGTCATCAGGTACAGGATAGGGGTTTGAAAGAACAGCTAGATAAGAAGAAAGAAAAGAGCAGTCTAGACTAGCATAGGTAAAACTCAATTGCATTTGTTGTACTGTTAGGTTGCATAGCTGGACTCTGGCAAATTGTACAAAGGACAGTGAATTTGAAATAAGGAAGAGAAAGGAACCAAAATGAAGAAATATGCTAACTATAGAGCAGAAAAGAAAGTCGGGGGGAGTTGGGTGGTAAAAACTTTAATTAGAATAGAGGAAGTATATAATAATAATAAATAATAAATAATAAATAAATAAATAAATGCAATCGTTTGATTTAATGCATGTGAAAAAAAGATGGAAAAATCTCATTTTTAGCCTGGATTCCCATGGGAAGAAATAAAAAGCTATCTAACTTACTGAATCTATCATTTTAATCATATCCATGTTGATGAAATAAACAAGTGAAAGTGCCAAATAGATAGAAAAATAAGTTGTTACTATTTAGACCCTGATATTATAGGGAATCTAGACACTTAATTGATTGTCCATGGATGTAATAATGTAATCCAGTCCTGAGCCAGTGCAATTAGAATAGGGGAGGTGTCTCTTGTGGCATCTAATTATAAGACAGAATTAAATTATGATTTTAACTATTTATTTTTTTCTCTGTAGGCAATTAATCGATCACTCAATCAATACATACATCTACTGGATATCAGACCCTGTGGCAAATTCTGGCGATACAAATGCAGGAGGAACAAAGTCCCTTCCCTCAAGGATCTTACATTCTACTTGGGGGATATAGTATATTCTCAGGTAACTAAGTACAGGTCAGGGACAAAATAAATACACAGTGACAGGAGGTACTAACACCTGAGAATACCAAGAAAGGCCTCTTGAAGGAGATACTTGAGCTGAGTCACAAAGGAAGTTACAATTTCCAAAAGGTGGAGGTGAGGAGAGAGCATTCTGGGCATTGAAGCATAGCTTATGCAAAGGTAGAGAGGAAGGAGATGAAGAACTAAGGTACAGGGAGTAGCAAGCAATTTAGCTGGAGTATAGAAGTCATGAGGAAGAGTATGGCCAGCCCGGAAAGATAGATTTATACTGGATTGTGAAGGGGTTTAAATGCCAAATAGAGGAGTTTGTATTTCATACTGGAGATAATGGGGAGCCACTGAAGCTTCTTGAGCAGGAAAGTGACATGGTTATGCCAAAGCTTTGAGAATATCAGTTTGGTGCTTGTATGTGGAATGGATAGGAGACAAGAGAGACCAAGTGGAGGGAAGCCAATTAGGAGACTGTTTCACTAGTCCAGGTGAGAGTTGAGTGAGGATAAGTACCAGGGTGATTACAGTGGGAACATGGAGAAGGGGACAAATGTGAGAGATGAAGCAGTGGAATCAATAATACTTGGCAACTAATTGGATATAGAGATTGAGTTTGAGCAAAGATTCAAGGATAACTCCTAGGTTGGAAAGCTGGGTGCATGGAATTATGATAGCATTTTCATCAGAAATAAAGAAGTTAGGAGGAAGGCTTATTTATGGAGAAAGATAATGGGCTCTGTTTTAGAGATGATGAATCTGAGCCATCAAAAATAAAACCAGTTGGAGATGTGGGGATGGAGCTCTTGAGAGAGATGAGAGCAGGATAAGTTGATCAGGGAATTACATGATTGTCCTGTAGTACCAAATACTACAGAGAGTTCAAGAAGTTCAAAACTGAAAAAAGACCACTAGATTTAGCAATAAAGAGATTGTTGGTGACTCTGAAGAAAGCAGTTTCTCTCAAGTGGTAGTGACTGGAAATCAGATTGCTGGGTAGGGGAGGAGTCCTTGGTGGAGGAGGGTGTTGTTTAAGTGAGAAGCAGGTAAGAAACTGGAGGCAATCAGTGTAGTTAGCTCTTTCTCAGTTTGGCTGTAAATGAGATGACAGATAAAGACTATGCGTAACAGTTCCCTCGCTACCTCTCCCCAACTACTTTTTCTCTTGCATCCACACTTCTTACAACTTTTAGGCATACCCTTATTTTCATCATTATTTAGAATTGGTCCATTTTAGTCATAGGAAAGGAGTCTAAGATGTTATGTGACTCATCTACTGGCTTCTAGGCTATATAGTCCAAAGTACTCCAGACCCATACTGGTTTTCATTCCTCTGGAGATTTTAAAGAAGAGAGCTGCTTGTAATCTCTTCTTTGGACAATTTGTCATATCTTACAATCCCCTTCGTGAATGATTTCCTTATGTCTAACCCCAATTCCTCCTAGTGCAATTTAAATCCATTTCATTTTGTTATGGTCTCAGGGAAAATTGCACAAAACTATCTATATTACATCCCATTACACTTGAAAACTTGATAAAATTTTCCTCCCAACATTCTTTCCCCCTACTAAATCACCCCTAAGCTTTCCTCTTAGGCTCTGCTTTTTCAATCGTTCATCTTTTCTTTTGTTGTTCTCTGAGCCCTCTCCACTTTTCCCTTGCACTCTGGACCTGCCCCTCTGAAACTTTCTCCCCAGAGCTAACTAGGAGGGCAGGATTACCTTCTGGGACCTGCTCTCACCTGCCACAGATGAAACAGGCCTGCGTTTTCATAGTTCTACTTTCCTGGCTTATGTTCAGCTGCTAGCCCCTTGGGATGTTTTCTCTCTGAGAGATGTCCTGGCTATTCCCTGGGGCCTCCCCTGACTGGTGTGATGGGGTTGTGTGAGGAAACATAGACTGTCCCATGAGGCACAAAGAGACTGAAACTCTCTTAGTGGGACTTGAAATTCCCATTGCAGTCTGTATATCAGGTGACACTTTGATCCAATTGCTATTCCTGGAACACAGATTGATATTTTGAGTAAAGGTGATGGGAAATGTCTGATGTTGAAAACCAAATTTTTCCTGATGTTCATGGTTTTTTTAATGAATAATTTATACAACTTTTTTTTTTTCTTTTTGGTCCAGAGACTGGTTTCCATGTAGGAAAGGGAACAGAAAAACTTTATGCAATTCCTGTTTCACAAAAGGGAATTTTTCTATTGAGAGTTTCCCTGGAACAAGATGAGGTTACCAGGGCAGTTTTCTTTGGCATATAGGGCCAATATGTCACTCTGTGAAGTCATTACTTTAAAGTTGAAGAAGGCTTGAATTTGTCCAAGGAAGGCATTTAATCATAGTGAGTTGTGGCTGGCATTGTACATTAAACACCTACTGATCAGGGTGCATCTTTTGAAAGACAGTAAGCAAATATGGGAGTTTTTTCCAAAGCCATGTAATTATCCCCAAATTATATGAACCATAAGTCCAAGTCAGATTGAGACTTGGAGCCTTTAAATATAGCAATATGTAAAGTCCAAGAAGCTGGTAAATAGGTTATATAGTTATAACTGTATCTAGGCTGTTGGCAGTACAGTGCCATAAAGATGTAATATGAAGACTAAAAATTTACATGAATTATTGGAGAACATATAGGATTATACTAATTTGATTTTAGTACATGTGATTAAATAGACACACATATATCTGCCTATTTATCTGTCTATGTATTAGAAAGAACACTGGATCTGTTGCCAGAGGATTTAGGTTCAAATCAGCTTTGCATTTCTACCTGTAACCTCTAGGGCCAAGAAAAATAAGTTTTATCCATCTTCATGGTAACAGCAATTAAAATATAAGTAGGTGAAGACAATTACCAGGTCCTCTTGCCTTTCCCCTCCCCCCTCCCACCTAATGTCTTCTAGTCTTTAAGCTAAACACTCTTTGTCTTGTCAATTGATCTGCAATTAACCATCCTGGTCTCCTCCCCTAAACACTCTCAACTTTATTATCAAGATCCTTCTTAAAATGAGATGATATAAACTAACACATTAGTCCAAATAAAGCCATCATATACTTTGGGGGTCTGTTGTCTAAAAATAATAGTTGCTGTTTAGAATCTGGAAACACTTATAGTTCTCTTCAACATGGTGCTCAGGAGAAACCATAGCCTCACAGGAATCAGATCTAGGAAGGATTGTGACATCAGGTAGGTCAGTGCCCTCATTTGACAATATCCTCATTGACACTAGTACTAGATGAGAAGGCAAAAAAAAAACAAACCCCAAAAACCAAAAAAACAAAGAAACAAAAAAAACCCTGGGTTTGAATTTCAGCTCTGACAATTACTGGCTTTCCTCCATCAGCCTTAGGCTCCCCATATGTGAAATAGGGATTGCCTACCTCTCAGAGTTGTTGAGAAAGTGCTTTAAAAATCATAAAAGGCTATCTAAATGTGATTAGATTTGTGGGTTACCCCAAGGGAAGCAGAATTTGTCTACTTCCCCCACCCCCAAAGTATTAAAAAATGGGTATTACTTATTTTACGGAATCTTACACCATGAATTCAGAGTGGATTGGTTCAACAGCTCAGACTCCTTGCTATGAATTCTCACCAAGTGCACATCTTTTGATGGAGACAGCTTACACTTCGGATGAACCCGGGCACCTTCCTCTTTGACTTTCTTTTCTTCTCATCATTTTCCTTCACACACTTCAGGAAGATATCACTGTGCTTAGAGTAGTTAACATAATCAATATGCACATTAATTCTCTTGGTCTGACTCTTTCCTTTAACTTGCTTGTTGATAACAACGCTAATATCATGTGACTAACATTACAGACACTCCCAGGCTTGCGGTGGTGCCACTATGGGATCTTCTTTGCTGAGCTCCACCCATCACCCTGATATCTACAATGTGATCCTTCTTGTAGATCAGAGGTTCTTAACCATTTTTTAAAATCTTGGACCCCTCTGAAAGTCTGCTGAAACCCATGAACTGAACTCCTCAGAATAATTTATTTTTAAATATATAAAATAAAATACACAGGATTGCAAAGGAAATCAATTATGTTGAAACAGTTATCAAAATATTTATAAAAATTTCATGTTCCCCAGGTTAAGAAGTTGTGAATTAACACATGTATAGCCCAACTCTGTGTTGGCAAAAGGGCCTAGAGATACTGGACTGCCCCTCTCCTCTTTCCCTTTGTGTTAATCATTTTGGTAAGTCAGTGGAAGATGACAGTGGTACCATGCAAAAGCATTCATTATGTTTTCTTTATCATATTTGGTTCCCTACACTAGCTTTCCTCTGTTCTCTAGAAGATGCAGAGGAGAAAGTAGTCTTATATCCATTTTTCAGATGAAGGAACAAGAAGTCATGGGATTTGGATATGGTCACATAAAAAGCCAGTGATAAAATTCTATGTATTTTTCAGTTAGTTCTTACAGAAGAGGCTTTGGCTTTTCCTACCAACAATCCCAAATGACATTCATTTGCAAATCTGCAAATAAACAGCTCTATAAGACAATTTTAGGCTTTCTACATCAACCAAGATATCTCCTCTGGGAAAGTTTTTCCCAAGTCACTTTAATCATTTTTCTTCTATAGTATCCATCAACATTTGGTTACTGTGGTGACTTCTTTCAATGAGCTCCTCCTTTGTAGTGAAGGTGTATTGTGGACAATTGAGCTATCAGTGCATTCTTTCCTTCCTGTAATGGTCCATTAAATTATCACTAGACAGAACAGCTTTCAATAATAGAGGTGGGCCCCCAGATCCTGAAGCAAGAAATGAATTTCCATATTCCATTATCAACCTCTTAAACCATTCAGTTCCCAAGGCTATGTTCTTCCTTGAGTTATATGGTTAGAAGGCAAATCAATAATGCATTAACATTTTCCTCACTCAAAAGCCATGACTTGGTTTCTTCCCCTCAAGTACTGTAGTTAAAAATAGAAAAGGGAAACTATTAAAAATACATGTTTGCTGACAACCCTAGGGATGTTGCTAGCTCTTTTTTTCATGAGTCCTTTGTAAATTATTGTCTTACTTTAAACTATCCATGATTAGGGCACAAAAGCTGTGAAAGTTTTAGCATTGGCCAGGAATTAGACATACAATACATATCCATGACCTATTGATGTTTTCCACCCCAATTCTTTAGCTGGGGTTGGTTGGGGGGGGCAGAGTGGTGGTGACTAGAGAGAGTGGAGCAATGGCAAATAACCAACTTCTTGCAAATTAAGCCTCAAACGGAAACAGGTGACTTGAGTTACGCTTACTGGATGGAACCAAACAATTGGAGAAACTTGTCCACAACCTGCTTTGGGAATATAAAAGAACTTATTTTAGACAATGAGTTTCAGCAGAGTTTATCTGCAAAAAACAAAACAAAACAAAACAAAACAAAACAAAACAAAACAAAACAAAAAAAAAAACAGAGGTACACAAAACAGCTAATAAGCTCTGAATTTGTTTGTTTCATTTTTATTTTTGTCCTAGAGGGGTTGGGGCCAGTGATTTCATCAGTGTAGCAAACTCTTCCAATAATTTCAATGTAAATCATCAACTTTCCCCAAATTCAGAATCTTAGAAAGTTGCGTGGGAACAATAAGAGTTTTGATGACCTCCTCAAGGTCATACAGCTAATGCTTATCAGAGGCAGGACTTATTAGCATCATCATAGATTACTTAAATCCAATTCACTTGCATGTCATGCTATCACCTCCCTGATGTCATGGTCTTCTTCGAGAATGAAGGACAAGCACAACCTCTGTAATTTAGGATCATAAATCTAAAGGTAGAAGGACCATCAGAGATCATTTAGTCTAACTCCTCTGTTTTTCCAATGAGGAAAATGACTCCCATGGGATTAAATGCAGATTTAAGGTAAAAATCTGTCAGTTCTCCATTGTACCATACTGCCTCTCTTAAATTCTGATCATGTGAATTATATGCAAAACTTGCTGAGTGCTGCCATCTAGAAAAGGGAGTATTGTATTTACTCATACTGACAAATGTCCTCACTGATTTTTATTTATAACTTAATATAGTGCTCTACTTACAATATCTCAATGACATATACAAAAATTACTATTTTCTATTTTACAAAAGAGAGGTTAGATTACTTGCCTGTGATCACACAGCTATCAAGAACTAGAATTGGCATCAGAACTCAGAACTCTTTTTTTAGGGAGGGTCAATTGGGGTTAAGTGACTTGCCCAGGATCACACAGCTAGTAAGTGTCAAGTCTGAGGCCAGATTTGAACTCAGGTCCTCCTGACTTCACAGGGCCGGTGCTCTCTCCATTGCACCACCTAGTTGCCCCTGGCTCAGGACTCTTTGCATGATACCATGTTCCTTTTCTCATTTGAGTCAAGAGTTGGGAACCACTTTGGTTGATGGTTTAGCACTTGGCATGTCACATATTTATCATAGAACATTTTATAGAAGTACTTTGTTTATGATGCCCTTTCCCACCAATACACATAGAATCTGGGGCAGAGTGGGCTCAAGCTTAGAGAGCTTATGGCAAAGGGGAAACTCACAGTTCTTGGTTATGGGAAGTTCTTTTCCCCCATTTGTTAGATAGTCAAGAAGTTCCCCTTAAACATGGTGACTGTCTTCAGGTTATCTTTGGTCACTGATTTAGCTACTACCCAACAGCCACTGTTGTTCAAGGGGGACAATGCTAGGCTGATGGGAAAATGGAAGATCCACAACCTCTGGAACCTTCAAAGTTTACAAGGCCCTCCTTTGGACAAAAGGGTAGGAGGAGAGAAGAGTCCTCTCTTTTGCTTCCTTCTTCCCCTGGAACATTTATTCTTAGGAGTTTTAGCTGCAATTTCAGCTTCACTCTTTTCTAGATCTCTTAATTAACTCCACGTTTTTACACAAGACACAAAGGACAGATGAAATCCCTCAGTCCCTTGGAAAAAAACAAAAAACAAAAACTTCTTGTCTAACATAATTTAACTTAATTCAATGGCTTTCAAAGACTTTTAAAATGCAATCTAATACCTATGATTGATTGAGAAATGTTCTCACCTAGCTAAGGTATCAAGGCCACATACAATAAGAAGGTTTAGTCTTATTAAGAGCTTAGAATTTGAGCTCCTTGAGAGTAAGGATTGATTCATGTTGACTTTTGAATGTCTTCATCCCTTACTCAAATGCCCCTCACTTCAAAGTCCTAATTTTGTTATTACTTTTCAGTCATTTTTCAGTCATGTCCTACTCTTTGTCACCCCTTTTGGGGTTTTCTTGGCAAAGATACTGAAGTGGTTTGTCATTTCCTTCTCCAGCTCATGTTACAGATAAGAAAGTGAGGTAAACTGAGTAAATGACTTGCTTAAGGTCACACAGCTAGTAAGTGACTGAGGCCAGATTTAAACTCAGGAAGATGAGTCTTCCTGACTTCTGGTCAGGCACTCTATCCATTGTGACACCTAGCTGCCCTTTAATGTTTTTATACTTTCCCTTAGTTCCTTAAGACCCTTCTCACCTGAGCACCCCAGCAGTCTCCTATGCTATTTCTAGTTTCCAACTCTCCGTCACCCACATCAAAAGTTATCTGTTCAATGTTCTTGCTTTATAGAACAAAATATATCCCGGGGTCAATTTGATTTAATTAAATAAATATATATTGAGCATTGAACTGTGCTGGGCTCTAGGGATAAAAAAGATGAAAAATGATGGAATCCTTGGCTTAAAATTTAATGGGGAGGGGTTGGATATTGCTTGTACCTAAGTACATATTATTCAAAATAATATGTGTTAATGATGAGGAAAAATCTAGATAAAGTACTCCAAAAAAATTTGAGGAGAAAGAGCTAGCAATGATTGGGGGGAGGGAGAATATCAGTGAAGACTTTGTAGAGAAGGTAACAATTGAGCTGGCTTTGATGGAAAGACAAGTAGCTTATTAGGCCTAGATACTGACATAGGGAATGATTTGTGAATAAGTGAAATTGTGAGAGGGTAGTATGAAATCATAAAAAAAAAAAACTACTAGCCAAATTTGGCAGGAACATAGGGTGCCTGAAAGGGAGTAATAGGGAGGAAATAAGGTTAGAAGAAAAATTGGAGGATACTGTGGAAAGCCTTAAATGTAGTTTTTGTATGAGTCACTGAACGTATTTGAACAGGGCAGTGACATAGTCAATGTTGTGCATTAGGAAAGATTAATTTGACAGCTATGTAAAGGTTAGATTGGAGTGAAAAGAGATTGGAGGCAGGGAAGTCATTTAGGATGCTGTTACAATGTTCTGGTGATTGAGAGATGATAAAGGCCTAGTAGCTTGGAGAAAGATTTTGGCTTATCATAAGGATAAATTCTTAACACTTGTAGTTATCTAAAAGTGGAATGAACTACCCTGGGTGGTAGTGAGTTCCTTGTCTCTAGAGGTCTTCTAGTATAAGGCTAGCTGACTAGCTGTTAAAGATGTTATAGAACAAATTTATGATTTGTCTAAGGGTTGGACTCAATGACTTTTGAGGTCCCTTTTAAATCAAGTCTATGTTTCTCCTCTATCAGGTCTTCTAAGACCTGTAGCCCATAATAGTCTCTCCCTCTGCTGAATCTCTATAACACATAAAATTCACAAAATAGATCACTTACTCTCAGATAATTTCACATGTGCATGTCCTATTGCCCCTATGAGATTGTAGCTCTTTGAACACAGAGACAGCTTCTTATATTTCATTTGTGTCTTTCCCAATGTTTGAGCATGGCATACAGTAAGTGCTCCTAAAATGATTGTGGATTGACACGCTGAGTTGGGCCTCTAGGCCATTTATAACACTGAAAAGAATGTTGGACTAGAAGTCAGGAAGATCTAGGTTTCAATCCCACTTCAGACATTTTATTGCTGTGTGTCCCTGGACAAGTCACTAAATCATTCATAAACTGTTTCCTCACCTGTAAAATAGGGGTGATGATGATGATGATGAAGATGAGGTTGTCAATACTTGTAGTAATCCCTGACCAAGTTGTCGTGGGGGCTCAAATGAGATCATGGATGCAAAGCATTTTGCAAAATTGAGACTGTCAGTTACTATTTTCTGTTCAGATCTTTCTCTTTCTAGCCAAGACATTCCACAATTCACATAAACCAGGACTCAGTCACTGAGCCACAGCAAAAAGAAGCCTTGTAACTCTGATGTGATTATAGCAGAGAGTGTGTTAAAATAGCTTTAGCTGGCAAGAAATGCTCATTTTATTCCATAAGTCAAAAATAAAATAATTTTTTTTAAAAAAGGAGAAAAAAGAAAAAGCTGGTAAGTAAAAAGAAACCAAGATTTAATTCAGTATAAAACTTCTCTGATACATTCTATAATACCAACCAGTAGAGGGAGTGAAAGGGATGTTGATATTTTCCTGCTTTTTCTTTCTGGGCTCTTTACTTTATTTGGAGTGACAGATTTTTCTCTAACCTATTTTGTAAATAGTCTCTCTCAGTCTCAACCACTGATCCAAAAATAAAAGCCAGGTCTTCTGCAGTATAATTGCAACATTCCTGTGAGATATCAAAGTAGATGTAGAAAACAAAGAGCACTAGATTTGGAATCTGCTTTGATGCCTTGTGGAATGAAGAAGCATTTATGAAGTGCTCAATATGTTGAGCAGTGGATAAAATGCCAGGACTGGAGTCAGGAAGACTCATTTTCCTGAGTTCAAATCTGGCCTCAGACACTTACTAGCTGTACGGCCCTGGGCAAGTCACTTGACCCTGTTTGCCTTAGTTTCCTCATCTGTAAAATGAGCTGGAGAAGGAAATGGCAAACCATTCTAGTTTTTTTTTTTAACCAAAAAACCCCAAATGAAGTCACAAAGAGTCAGATACAACTTAAAACAAATGAACTATAACAAATGCTAAAAGAACTGTTTTCAAACTCTCTACGTCCCAAATATAACTCATTATCCTTTCCCTAGACCTACTCTTCCACCAAATTTCTTTATTACTGTGGAAGATATCACCATTTTACCAGGTTCCCAGCCTTGGCATTATTCTCAATTCTTCATGCTGTCTCACCCCTCATATCCCATTACCTGCCAATTTTTGTCATTTCTACCCCCACAACATCTCTTACTTCTGTCTACTTCTCTGCTCACACTACCATCACCTTAGTTCAGCTCATTGTCACCTATTGCCTGGACTATTGTAGGGGCCTCCTAAGTATTATTCCTACCTCAAATCTCTTCCTTCTCTAATCCATCCTCCATGTTGCTTCCAAAGGGATTTTCCTTAAGTGAAAATCTGGCATTTTTACTTCCCTGTCAGCAAACTCTAGTGGCTTCCTTGGTCCTCTTTGAGAATGAAGGATAAACAATAACAACAACAACAACAACAACAACAACAACAACAACAACAAGTGACTCCTTACTGCCTCTAGAACAAAATTTACACTCTTCTGTTTGGTTTTTAAGCTCTTCACAACTGAACAATAATAACGTTTTGCAGTTTCATTTTATTACTCTGGCCCTGTTTCTGTTTTTCAAATGAGATATCATCTCCAGTCTCTGGCCTTTGCATTGGCTTTTTCCCATGTCTAGAATGCATTCCTTATTTAATTCTTCCCCATAGAATCTCTTCTTTCCTTCAGGATGCAGCTCAAGCAAGCTTCTCTAGCAAGCCTTTGCTGGTCTCTCCAACTTCTTTCATTCTTCTGCCCTGGCTACCAACCTTGTTTTTGTTTGGTATTTATTCTTCATATACTTAAAGCTACAAATAGCTGTTGATTGATCTATAAAATGATAAAATGATAGGGTGAGATTAGATAATCTCAAAGGCAGGTGGTCTTAACCTCTTTTGGATCACGGACCTTTCTGGCAGTCTGGTGAAGTCTATGGACACTTTTTTTTTCTTTTTCTTTCATTTGTTAATTTATTTATTTTTAGTTTTCAACATTCACTTCCACAAGATTTTGAGCTCCAAATTTTCTCCCTTCCTTCCTCCCCACCCACCCACATTGAGAAGGTGAGCAACTTGATACAGGTTATCTGTGTGAAGTCATGCAAAACACTTCAATAGTAGTCATGTTGTGAAAAACTAAGTATATTTCCCTTAATCCTATCCTGCTCTCCATTTATTCTATTCTCTCCTTTGACCCTGTATGGACACTTTCTTAGAGGCAGCTAGGTGGTATAGTGGAAAGAACTCTGAGACTGGAATCAGGAAGACCTGAGCTCATATTCAGTCTCAGACTAACTAACTATGTGACCATGGGCAAGTTGGTTAACCTCTATTTGCCTCAGTTTTCCCATTTGTAGAATGAAGATAATAGCACAAGTCTTGCAGGGCTGTTGTGAGGATCAAATGAGATTATATTTGTTAAAAAAAAAAAAGCACTTAGCACAGTGTCTGGCACTATATAAATGCTTATTTCCTTTACCCCTTCTCTTCCCAAAATGATATTTTCAAATAGCTGAAGGAAATGCTCAATTTCAGTTAGAGGTTAGTAAAAATAAAGATATAATTCTTTCCTATACAGAGTTATGGACTCTTCCTGAAATCTAGCCGTAGTCTGTAGATCCCTGATTAAGAACCCCTCTAAGGTTTCCTTTGGTTATAAATCTTGTGATTCTATATGACCCTAGGACTTAAGGAATTATATTAATTCTACCTTCATGAATTCCTGACATGGTCTTAATGGAAAAAAAGAAAAAAAAGAATCCTGGCAAATTACTGAGAATTCTGGGTCAAAGTCAGTGGACCTTCAGATACCATCTAGAGGCAGCAAAGGAGTTCAATACAGCAGACGATCAAACCCCCTAACCCACCAAACAACAAATGAACCTAAGCTCTAGTTCTAACTCTAACTAGCGTGTCACTGCTGTCTACCTCAATTTCCTCATCTGTAAAATGGGGATAATAATAACACCTACCTCCCAAAGTTTTGCGAGAATCTAATGAGATATTTGTGACACATTTTCTAAACCTTAAAAGTGCTATATAAATGTTGTTGTTGTTGTTGTTGAAAAAGGCAGCTAGATGGCTCATTGGATAGGGCACTGAGTCTGGAGTTAGGAAGACTTGAATTCAATTCCAGCCTCAGACACTGACTAGCTGTATGACCTTGGGCAAGTCATTAACCTTTGTTTGCCTTAATCTATTGATGAAGGAAATGGCAAACTACCCTAGTATCTTTGCCAAGAAAACCCCATGGATAGTATGGTCCATGGGTCATGAAAAGTCAGACATGACTGAATAACAACAACAACAACAAATTATATGACATTTATGACCTATTAGCCCTCTCCCTTTCAGTTCTGTGGTCCAGGAATCATAATCAACTTTAGAGTTTTTTTTTTTTTAGATTTGACTTAATTTATATAACAATGATTCATACTTCTATAGTATTTTAAAGTTCACAATACTTTTTTTCTTCTCCTACAAACTCTGGAAGGTAGATTTGGCATGCACTATCCATTATCCAGTTAGTGGAGCTGACATTCACTATGGAGAAGTGTCTCATCTTCCTCACCGCCCCACCTGCTAATCAACTGCCATCCATGACCGTGTAAGGCCAAGATCTCCTGGGAATAGCAGCACTCACCAGATCACCAACTCTTCTTTCAGCTCAACCCCCCAGAGCCAACATTCTAGGAAGCAACCTTGTGGATAAGAAACCTGCCATTCACAACTACTGAAGATTTATGAAAAAAAAAAATTCATGCCACCAAAGTCCTCGGTGCTGTTAGATGGTTCAATATCAGAAACAGATAGGATTTTATCACTGAAGATAACATTAAAGAAGATGCAGGGCCATTTGCTTTACTGTTGCCCTTGAAAGGTCATAGGACCTTTCTACCTGACTTCCAGCTAAAATCTCCTATATGTGTTATCTCCCATATCACAATGTAAACTCCCTGAGAATAGGGCTGTCTTACTTTCATATTCCTCAAAGCTTAGCAAACTACTCTGTACATAGTAAATGCTTTATTATTCATTCATTCATTCACTTATTTGTAATACTGTCTGCCAAGGTTTTGACTTGGCCCCAAAGATGCCCACAGTCTCTTCTTTTCTCCTATTTCTCTTTCAAGAACTCTTCAAGATTTCTGTTGTATGTGATCCCTCAAGAGGTCCAGAGGACTCTCCCATTGGCTTCCTCTCTTCCCAGGCTAGGAAGAACTATAGCTCCTCTGGTGTTTCCTCAAAGCCTTGCTAGAAACTGTTACATATTCAGTCATCCTTGAGGATTTTAACATTGTGGAAACTAAATTTAAGTGGGAACAAGTGACTGATCTGGGGTCTCACACCTTAAAAATGGTAGGATTCAAACCTAGACTTTCTGACCCTTTATTTTCACTGCACCACCCTGAAGTTAAGGAATTCTGGGATGATCATCTAACTACCTTCAAGGGCACCCTAGAGTTAGGTGGCCTTTCAAAGTACAGTTTAATTTCCGTCTCCAACTGAAAGCATATCCTGATCTCCACAGTTGCTACTGCTTTCCTTCTAGAATTTACCTTTTACGTCTTTTGAAATAAAATTTCTGCGTACATGTTGTCTCTACCTTGTTCCCTCCTCCCACCCTCCCATCCCACCACATAAGCTGCTACTGGGCAGAGAATATTTCATGTTTACCTTCATATTTTCAGATTTTTCCAGAACTAGGTATATACTGAATATTTAATAAATACTTGTTTAATGAGCAAATGAGAAGGAAAGAACTCTCATTGTGCATGTTCCTGACCTGGATCCACAGCCTGGTTCTGTCACTTACTGGTTAGTTGTTGTCCTTTATTCTTAAAGAGGACCAAAATGAGATTACTATGCTAGAGTCAAGTTACAGTGTATCCAACTGTGGTCAGTCAGACCAATACGACCTCAGAATGCTCTACCATAGGTTGGGCACAAATAGTCCATGTGAACATTTGGAGTGGATCCTCTAAATTTTCACATCTTGCATTTCTTTTGAGCTACTTCAATTCTACTTTGCTCACACCTTCTCTGCTGAGGGCACACCATGCTGGATGGTCCTGTGTCAGTGTCTCCCATGTTACACAATCAATTCCAAAGTTCTTAAGAGACCTCGAGAGTGTCCTTGTATTGCTTTTTCTGACTACCATGTAAGTGCTTGCCTTGTGTGAGTTTTCCATAAAATGGTCTTTTTGGAAAGTGTACATTTGGCATTCAAACAAAGTGGCCAGCCCATTGGAGCTGTGCTTTCTGCAGCAGAGCTTGAATGCTTGGTAGTTTAGTTTGAGAAAGGACCTCAGTGTCTGGTATCTTATCCTGCCAGATGATCTCCAAAATCTTCCTCAGACAATTCAAATGGAAGTGATTCAGTTTCCTGGCATGGTGCTAGTATACTGTCCAGGTTTCATAGGCATACAACGATGAGGTCAGCACAATAGCTCTGTAAACCTTCAATTTGGTCGTCAGTCTAATAGCTGTGTCATTTGACTTCTTTGGGCCTCAGCTTTCTCATATATAAAATTAAAGGAGCTAGACTTAATAATCTCTGAAATCCTTTCTATTGGAATATTTTTCACTCATAATTGGCAAGTTAGGTATAAGCACTTCAAATGCACAGGGCATTTTTGATATGATGAAGAAAACTATCTGAAGGTGATTCATCTTTTCTAAATCCATTAATCCTTTTATAGAAGCAATATATATCATATCTACATTTGTTGTTGTTTTCTCCTTAGTTTTCGAAGAGGACCCATGATATCACAGGGTGATATCTTGACTCATGGGTGAATTGGATTTAAGTGAAGTAGAGTTGCACAAAGTTGTCAATTTCACTCTTCCAGAGTCATTGACATTCAGTGGCATGAGAAAAGTCAAGACCACTGTTGATAGCCCAGGATGGATTGAGTTTCCTTGGCATCTTCAATGCCTGACCAAGCTCTAAGGACTCCACAGCCCCTGCTTCAACTGCCTTCATGACTGTTGAAATAAATTGTTCTCAGCCACCCATTATTCTGGGGGAAGTCTTCACATACTTGGGATAGACACCCCCCCCCCCAATTCACCAATAAATTTTAAGCCTATCAGTTACCTTCAACCTTGTTTAACCAATGTGCTAAGATGGTTTACTGGGGTGTGGCCATTGCAAGCATTTTAGCTTCTTGGAGCTACAGGTGAGAGTGGAGTGCCAGGTAGACACCAAAGGTGGATGAGCATCCCTGAAAAGAGCTCAGCAAGTCATCACACCAGAGTTGTTAATCCTTCTTGAACACCCCATAAGCTCCTATCATATCTACATATAATGTATGTGTGCATGATGCCTCCTCAAAATGTTATAATGTAAAGGAAATCTATTGTATCCTTTGCACTTTAAATCAGAAATTTATGTCAAGCACAATTTCAAGCAGAGAGGGATTGGGAAGGAGGCAAGAATTTTGTGTGATTTACTTTGTCTGTGACAAAGCTACAAGAATGCCATTCCTCATATTATTTTGATGAATTCAAGATGGTGGAGCCTTGTACATACCAGATCATGTTTCTGATGCTGTCCCTGACCTTGAAAAAGTTATGTAAAAAAACAACCACAGAGGAAGAAGGAAGGGGGATAAAAGATGGATCAAAATCTAGGACAATTAAAAGCATACATTTGTTTAAGATGGTGTCATTTCATTTTATTAATTTGCCCTGGGCTATACAGCAAGGGATGTATTAACACTATGTATAATTTAAATTTATAAGAGAAAGTAATTATGAGATATAAAAGCACTGTGACTTTTATGTAGTGGTAATGACTGTATGGTCACAGAGAGGAACTATATAATCACACAAGCTTTGGAAATTTCCAGAATCTGTGTATGGCATTTAGGCTCATAAATGGAATATTCACTGCTTGATTCTATTTTTTTTAAAGGGAATTACAGCTGAGCTATTAGAAGCAGGTAGATCATTTTCATCACACATGTAATGTCTGATTCTGAGCCACAACATTTGGAAAGTGTTTGGTTTAATGTTCAAACAAAAAGTCAAATTAAAATGCCAGTGATTATGGTTGCAGAGATCACATTAGGTTTGTGTAACAGATGGTATGGACTTTAAGGAAAGATGGAAGTAGGTTTTTTTTTTAAATATGGTTACTCAGAAGAAGAAAAGCAGTGATTTATTTGCTGCTAATAAAGAATAATCCCTTGAAACTTTCATGAATCTGATTTCTTTTCTTTTAACTATTTTGAGTATGTGATTGATCAATCAACAAACCTTTATCAAGCATGGTGCCAGGCACCATTCTAAGTGCAAGGAGTACAAAGTCAAGACCAAAACTGTCCCTGCTCTCAATGATGTTATATTCTAAGTGGTGGGTGGAGACAATATGTTTGAGACAGCTAGATGGAACAGTGAATAGAGGTCCCTGGTGCTAGAGAAAGGTACTAACATCTGGAGAGAACAGAATAAGCTTCTTGCAGAAGGTGGTATGTTGACCAGACCTAATAGGCTTTGATCATTATTTGTATCTGAGACATGCATTCTCCATGTAACTAGAGCTTTGTAAGGGATAGCTACCTTATCTGTTTTCTAACTGGACAGGTAAGTTGAGTAACTTCTGGAAAGACCAGCCTTATGGTCTGGAGATGCACACTTCATTAACTTCTCTATGAGAATATCTTAGAACATTCATTTGGGATATGAGAGCTTGTTTTGTTTTGTATGTGCTGACATATTGGTTAAAAAGAAAATCAGACGAGGAGTTTGGATTAATTCAGGCTAGAACCCAACTTTGCCACTAGGTGGAAGTCTTTTCGAATTGTTTCTCCCTGTCTACTATCTGATTGTGGTTTTCAATCTGTAAGCAGGCTGTAATACCACCATTGGCCACAGGGGAGACATCAGATATAAACAATCCTGGGCAACTCTTTGCCCCCACTATCATTTTGCCTTTTTCTGTTTGGCAAAGCATTCTTTAACTCCTTATTTCTAAGCCCTAGTTTAAGAGAAGAAGTATTAATATTTTAAGATAGTGCTTTTTAATAGATGTCTCAGGCCTCTACTTCTTCAACAACTAGCTCTCAAGATTTATTTTTTTTACCCACTTGGTTCAAACACAAAATGTATGATCACTGCAGCTTTAATACACATAGAATAAAATTAAAACAAACATTAACCCCACATTGCCATTGACATGGAGATGAGAGAGACTTTCCAAGAATCCATATGCTATTGACAATGTGAATTCCAGCTTCTGGGACTTTTTTGTGAGTATTTCTGGGAAAAAGATTCCAGAAGGGAAGAATCGGGGTTGAGAGTTGGAGTTTGTCTCACATCTTGGTATCATATGGACTTTCCAGAATCAAGCACTAGAAAGGTGTTGCCTTTGTTGCTATTATTGGGTGGGGGGTGGAGTGGAGTGGGGAGGAAAGAGGTGTGGATATACTAAGAGAGCTAGGATTGGTGAGATGACTCACTGCCCCTTGGAAGACAATGCACAATATCTTTCTCCCATGACTAAGTCAGAGAAGGAAGAAATTTCCCTGACCCCTCTATTATAAAGAAGGAATCTAAAGCAACCAGTTAAGTTAGTAGTGTCCAGTGCTGTGTATATCTGTAAGGTCCAGAACTCCCCAGACTGGGGAGCCCTGTACCTCCCCCTTAACCATGGGATGTTCTTTTTATTCCAAAGGAAGAAGCCATAGAGCTTTAGATTGATTATAGGTAGTAGTTTAATCAATCATTATGAATACTTGCAACCAGGGGTAATCTCTGGTCTGGGGTGGCAGCCAGACAGCTCTGTGGATGCCCACTCAAGAACCCCAAAATCCCTCTGGTAATTATAGGAAACAGACAAAGGCAGGAGGAGCTAGAGAGTGCATCACTACTTATTGGTGAATATTTTTGGTTTTCTGCTTAGTGATGAGCTTGGGAATTAAGTCAATGTTATGCCAAATGTAAGCTTGTGTATCGATCATGTACCTGTCACATAAGGGTCACAATATTCTTGTTTTGGCTTTTATAGGTCATAGTATCTTAAGTTATGAATCTGTGTCTAAGTTATGATTGTAAACAGATCATCATGTTTGGGCTTCCACCTTTCGCAGAGTTTAAGTTTTTTATGGCTTTTCATTTATTACTGTATTTTATGGCTTTTTTTCCAATACAAACCCTACAATATCTATAGACTATCCTTTTTCCTTTGTGCTTTCTGTTCTTTCCCTCCTAATCATATATTTCCATTGTGATATATATGCATATACATGAATACGTTGCTTCAAAAATATATATTTTGATAACTTTCAATAAAATTGATTTTCTTTGCAACATTATGTATTTTTTCCCTTAAAAATGTGTGTGTCTGTGTGTGTGTGTGTTTGTGTGACTCTTGACTGAATTTCTCTATCTTCCCCAGGTCAGTAGTGCAATGACTACTCACTACACTAATCTCAGTACTGACAGTTGTGTGAACTTTAATATGCTTCATTTCTGACCCGGGCCAGTTTGTCCTTCTTTAGACAATCTGGTGGCCTCTTGTTTCTGGGGCTCATCATATCAATGCCAGACTTAATTTAGATATCTGATCAACCTCACTGCTGGAAGCTAACTGGCTAGTGCTAGCTCTAACACACCCTTCTGTATCAACCTGAGACTCCCTCGTAGTGGGGCTTTAAAGGTACAGTCTCTCACATCTGGCTTTATCTTTGTTATATAAAGAAAATATGGTCATTAATTCTTATTGTGCCTAATATTACCAGGGCTTATGAAGTTGGGAATGGGGGTGTTGGAGAAAGTGGAAGACAAATTTTGTTCTAATGTAAGGCATGGGGAAGTTATAATAGAGCAATGATTATCCCCTTGAGGCATCACAAACCTTAGTATTCATTAACCAGCTTGAAGTTGATTTACAGGAGACATAAGTAGAGAGAGAGAGAGAGAAAGAGAGATCAATAATTTTAAATGAACCAAAAGTCCTTAGATAAAGTAGAAAAGATTTTTAGAGGAAAAGGAGTCCATATTGAGAAAGGAGAGAATGGAGTAGTTAGTGCCGTGCTGATGTCTTTCAAAATAACTGAGAGTTAGAGGGACTGGAGTCAGTCATTCAGCCAATAAGCAACTATCAAGTACTACTCTGTGCTAGGCACTATGCTATATGTTAGGGGAATATTAAAAAAAAGGCTAAAAGTAGTCTCTTCCATCAAGAAGCTTATGGTTTCATGAAGGAAACAGCATGCAAACCACTACATGCAAAAAAAAAAAGATATAGTCAGGATAAATTGGAGATGATCATCAGAGGGAAGGGACTGCCATTAAGGGGTACTGGAAAATATTTCTTGTAGAAGGCAAGATTTAAGAAGGGATAAAGAAGTAGAAAAGCCAGGAAAGGTAGATTAGAAGGAAGAGATTTAAAGTCATTGGGTACAGTAAGTGAAAAAGCACAGAGATGGAAGATGGGGTGTTACATTGTTATTGTTTGTCCTACATTCTCGAAGAAAACCAATGATATAACTAGGATGTCTTGTCTTGAGTGTTATGTGCAAGGAATAGCAAGGAGGCCAGTGTCATTGGATCATGGACTACATGGAAAGGCATAAGGTGTAAGAAGGATGGAAAATAGGGGGTCAAGTTGTGAATAGTTTTGCATGCTAACCAGAGGATTTTATATTTGACCCTGGAGGTGATAGCCTTTGGAATTTATTGAATGGGAAGGTGACATAGTCCTATCTGCCCTTGAAAAAAATTAATTTGACAGCTGAGTAAGATGGAGTGAGGAGAGACTTTTGAGGAGGTGAACAATTAGAGGCCTATTACAACAGGACTAGCAGAAGATGATGAAGGTCTATACCAGGGTGGTGGTAGTGTCAGAACAGAGAAGGGGACTTATATGACAGAAGTTACAAAGGTAGAATCCAGAGACTGGTGGTTATGATGAGGATAAGAACAAAGTTAGAAGTTGTAAGGCCTAGAGAAAGATGGAATGATAAAAGATTGTGATCATTTCCTTTGAAAGGAGCTCAGGAGATGCTCTACATAGCCCCCTATAAATCCTTTCTGGGCCATGGAATGATTCAAAAAGGCAGGGAAAACTGGGACAACATTTTGATGGGCAACAAAAGCAGACATTGATCACGAGTGTTCAGTATTAAAGTGAAATCTCAAAACCCTTAAATTCAATAACCATTTTTCATTTTAAAGGGGGTCTAAATCTCTTGGAGAATTTAATTTATTAATAACACAATGCTAAGTTTTGTATCCTCTTAGTGACTTGGTTAAAAGGCAGGCTCAGAGAAGACTTCATATTGATTTTTGGAGGGGAAAGGTGAGGATTAGAGTTTAAAGAGTTAAGTAAAAGTGAGATGGCTGTAAGGTAGGGAAGGAGTGCCTGAGAGGAAGCAGGGAAGTATGGTAGCCCAGAAAAGACAAACCTTTCAACACCTAGCACCATATGATCTAGAGATTCTCTATGCTTCTCCCTCCACCCTTCCCCTTATGAGGAATCTTCCAATCTGCAGTCTTCCTTGTTGGATATTTGCCCATGTACATTTGCTAATTTTTGGTCCAGGAACTCTATGCCTCTAACCTTAGAGGTGGGAATTCAATCACTAGAGTAAGATTGCATCCTTCTATAAGACACCTATAAAATACTTTGGGGCTGCTCTTTGACTCTTTGGTGTGGAACAGCCTTGATGTCCCACACCAAAAAATGTGAGAAGTACCTAGGAACCTGACATAATCTAGGGGCTTGGTGGAAGGGCACTTCTTTCCAGGATCATTGATCACTTCCTCCTCATGCTGGACCTAAAGATCATTTCACCCAGTGATGAGACCCTGTGTATATTGCTCTTTCCAGAGATCTAGACGTATTATTTTTTCTCTGGGTGACAGTGTTCATCATGTCTTTTTGCTCTTTCTTCCTTTGTTCTCTTCCCATTATTTGTGTGTGTGTGTGTGTGTGTGTGTGTGTGTGTGAAGTTAAGCACTGTTGAATGCATGGGGTAAAATGTACCATAATAAAAATACTTATTGCTATTTAGCATTATTGGTTTGTTTGCTTCTTCTACAGAAATCTCCAAAAATTCCTTCCAGAGCAATTGCAATCTACTGGGAAATAAAATGTGTAGAAAGAACACTGTGGAGCATGTAGGTGTTGCCATGGATAGAACCTTTGACTTTGAGTTAGTAGAATCTGAGTTCAGATTTTGCCTCAGACTCTTACTGACTGTTTGACTCTTGGAAAGTCACTTGACCTCTCTAAGTAGTTTCCTTAATTATAAAATAGAGATAATAATTGCATCTTATCAAATGAGATAATATATGTAAAGTGCTTTAAAAAAAGCACTTTGTTAGCAATCAAAAGACTTTCTAATATTGGTGTTACTGTTGAGGTGTAGATGCTAGGGGTGCTGGGACCCCAAAATCATGACACATGGGTTCTGCCCAAATGAATTCAACACAAGTCTTCTTTCAGGCAAAGACAAGGTTTGTTAGAGATGAACAATACAGACCAGACTTTTAAGGAATCTGAACATTTGTGATGCTCGTAAGGACAAAAGGGTATGAGAAAGTCTCAGCCCTTAAATGGGGGCCAGGATGGGTCTTATACACAACCAAGTAATTTGGGGTGACCAGAGGAGGGGCTGAGAAGAGGATCTTGAAGCTGGAGTGACTGGGGGAGGAGTTTAGGGAGAATCCTGATGGGAGTGTCTGGAAGGCTGAATGGGGTCATACTGGAATAGACAATGTAGGGCTAGGCTTTATTAGGGTAACAAAGAACTGGTAGACAGGGAAGGAAGAAGTTGAATGAGGTCTGGATAAGATCAAGAATGGGAAATATAACCCAGGGCTATAGACAATAGGACTAGGCTTCATTAGGTTATCAAAGGACCTACCAGTTGATTAGGAATAATAATCAGGAGACTGCTAGACTTCCTTGACCAGGTAAGTGAGTTCAAAGAAGGTTTAAGACTTTTTCTAGGACAAGTGGGAGCCAAATTATTTTTGGGGTAAAGGGCAAAGGTCTCAGCTTGGGCCCATACCCCATCATTGCCACTTACTAGTGATAAAACTTTGAGTCTCTTCTTAATTTCAGTTCGTTCAGTCATTGCATGGGTAGCCACTATTTCTTCATATGCACCTTTTCAATTTTTTTTCCAGTGTACATGAGTGGGAATTTTTCTAATCAGTTTTGAAACTCTTGCATTGATCTGATGGGTGGGTAGCAAGGTCAAATTCATAACACACACTACCTAACTTCACACCAACCCGATCATGCTTCATATCCTATCCAGCCCTAACTCAGGCTATCTACACTACCTGCCACACTATCCCCTCCCAAACCTAGGGTCCACTTCCTTCCTTTCTTGTTCTGGAAACAAATATTACCATTGTTTTAGGAAAGGGTGTGATTTCTCTATGGCTCCACTTTTCTGGAACAAAATACCTTTCTCTAGCAACCACTCCTCTATAGATTTTGTGTGTGTCCCGTTCCCCCACACCCCTGTTAGAATGTAAGCTCTTTGAAGGTAGGGACTGTCTCAGCATATAGTAAGAGTTTAATAAATTATTTTCATTCATTAATGCATCTGTCAAATCAGTAAAATATTTTCCATCTTAGTATTTTACGGGATATTTTGGAGGGTAAAATTAAGTAATAGATTTGGAAAGAGTCAAAAATACACAGTACTATACAGATGGATAGCATCATTTTTGAAGCTCAATTATCAATATTTTCTGTTGGTATAATTATAATTATATAATTATTTTGAATATAAAAATAATAATTAAGTCATTCATATCTGAATTAAGAATGGGATAATTGATTCCAGTGTTTAGTGAATCTGTACTCACATTATGATGAGTAATGGCAGATTCAGGTATGAATTACAAATGAACTACTCTGCAAAAATCATATTTGCCCCTTACTTGACTATGTAATATCTAATATAGGAAAAATAACAAATTAAAGAACCATTGGTGCAAGCCAGAACTGAGTTGGAATTTTAGGTAACAAGAAATCAAACATTGTTCATTAAGTCTCTCCTTCTCTTGGGAGGTCTAATTTTATGCCTTTATAGTTTATTATATTCACCAGCTCCTACCTTCACAAAAGGGACAAACTTAAGCAATTTCAGGTAAATGAGAATTTTATCTTGTTTTTGACTTCCTGGAGAAGACAGTGTGGGTTAGTGAGAGGAGCTCTCCTTCTAGTTCCAGATACTGAGAAGATTTATCTTTTCTTTTGGTACATCATCCACATAGTCTTGCCACTTTCATTGTTAGGCATGGCAATGCCATACCTTCATTCTTATTTTCGGTCATCTTTTAATCCTATCCTACTCTTTGTGACACTATTTAGGGTTTTCTTGGCAAAGATACTGGAATGGTTTGTTATTTCCTTCTCTAGCTCATTTTATAGATGAGGAAACTGAGGCAAACAGGGTTAAGTGACTTGCCCAGGGTCACACAGCTAGTAAGTATATGAGGCCAGATTTGACCTGGCCCCAGGCCTGGCTGTGTCTGTTGAGTTTGGGATCTAGACCCCAAAAAGAAAAAACTCTGGACTTTCCCACATGGCCAAATCTCTGGCATACCAATCAACTGGCCTTTCATTGTGGCTAAACCCAATCTCCTAACCAATTCTCTGTTACCCTTAACCTAGCGTAGCCCTCCATTATCTTACCTCCCTATGACCACCTTCCCACCCTTAATCCTATCTGGGCTCCATTCTCCTTTGGCCACATGGTCCAGGTCTCTGGGGTACTATTACCTCACGATCCCCCCCCAGCCCCCAAGACTACTTGGTCACTCCTAGATCCCTCTCATAGTCTTTCTGTATATAAGGTCCATCTTGTCTCCATTAAGGTGCTCAGATTCTTATAATCTAGCCAATAGCTCACTAACATTCAGACTCCTTCAGAGTCTGCCCAATGTGACAGATGTTCTAATAAACCTTGTCTTTGGCTGAAAGAAGGCTTGTGTTGAATTCCTTCAGGCTGGATTTGTGGGTTATGATTTTGGGGTCCCAGCATCCTCTAAACTCTTAAACCTCAACATTTTGGTGACCCATACTGGGAGACTAACTAACCCCAAGTTCTTCTCCAGCCAAGACTGGAAGGTATGTAAGCCTCCTCCACCTTTTCTTGTTCTGCAGTTGGGGTCACTCTCCAAGCACCAAGGCTTGGAGGTGCTTTTCAAGCAGACAGTTACAAGGCTGTCTTGCACTTTGCCTGATGCTCGCAGGCTCTCGGTCTACTGGGTCGGTTTGAGGACAAGGACCTGGGTACACCTTCCACAGCATAGAGGACAATGACAGATGCCCTATCCTGAAGTGTATGCCCAATTTTGTCAATTCTCTGGGCACTAGGGAATTAAGGAAAACTGCAGTTGCTTTTTGGTTCCCTGAGGCTTACTTAATCCCTTCCCTCTACACCTCTGAATCCTCCTTAATGGAGGTTACAGGGAAAAGTTAGAATAGCTAAAAAATATCTTGGCAGATTCTTGAGGTTTTGTACTGATCATTAAGCAACTTTGAAACTCCTCCTTACAACTCTGGTCACTCTTTTCTCCCACTCCCTTCCCTTGAGTGAAGAGGGTATCTGTTAACCCCTCTCATAGGAGAAGAGAGTTTCACCCTTTACCCCTCACCTTTGATTTCTCCCTCCCCCACCTGGGAAAGGAAGGAGGGGGGAAGGGGCAGCAGCCCCCTGGCAATGGCCTTGGGCCCGAGGTCAACCATTGCCTGGAAGCATCACCCAGGTTCAGCACATCCTGCTCAAAGTAAAGAAGCTGGCCTCCAAACTTGGGTAAGCACGCTCTGATGTTGATTCTCTGTGTAAAGTAATTTGGAAATGAATTTGACAAAACTGAAGTCACCTTTACTAATGGGTTTGTTTCAAGTTTCAAATTGGTGAACTTTTTGTATCAGTTATCTCAAGCAATTTTTCATAATTTGGTTACCACTAAAATAATTTGGCTATTGTTGGTTATTGTCTTAATGTGTAAACTAGCCAAAAAGCTTGTTTGGGTTATGACTTGCTGAGAATTTGCAAGTGTATAGAAATCTCTAATGATTGGCTTTTTACACCAGGACAAATTTAAGTTTGAAATGTAAATCCTGGAAAAAGTTTTTCCTGTGCTGTGATTAGTGAAACTTGTTGTGTGAGGTAAAAGCTCATAGGATTTTATCTTGAGTTGTCTGATGGATCATAATAATCCATGCATAATCACAAATCCACCCTCTGAGAGAAATGCCACAAGCTACTCAGAGAGAATGTGATACTGATGGGAAGTCAGCATTGGGAAAAGCTAAGAGGACAATTTTAGCCTCAGTCTAAGATGGGATCCTTCTGGCTCAGTTTCCCCATTATGTTCCTTTGAAAAGGAATGTTACCCACCTGGCTATTCCTGAGTCTGGCTATGAGGTGGATTTGATACAGCATAGTTGGAAAATTGAATTATCTGAATCCAAACAGAGCTAAGGATGTTTTATCCTGTCATATCTAGGCCCTGCAGTCTTTTCTGTCAGATTTGTGTCTTCCAGACTACAGATCATTCACCTATAGTTGATAGCAAACAGTGGGTACCAGCCAATGCCCCCCCATCATTCCCTGAATGTAGCCTGTGCTTGGTTCCAATCAACTTCCTCTTTGGGACCCCCTTGAGGCAGGGACAGATCTAAGCCCCTTGCCAGCAGGGAGCAGTTTCAGAAGCCCGAGACCTTCACCCCTTACCCTTTCATTCTTATATCTAAATCTAAATCATTATCATTTATGCTTCAGCTTCAGGTTCAGAGGAGAGAGAGAGAGAGAAAAAGAAAGAGAGATGCTTCCTTTTTATACATTTGTCACTCCAGCCTCTCCATAGCTATCTTCACACTGTGTCAACAGTACCTTTGGTGCCATGTATTCCTCTCACATTCCCTACAAATTCTTTGAGAGGTGTCAAATCAACTCCATCATTGTTCCTGGAAGAGGTGTATCATTCTCCTCAAAGCATTGTGTTAAACACTGAGTATATAAATACAGAGGCAAAAGTATCCCTTGCCTTTAAGGAGCTTACATTCTCAAAGGAGAGAAAACACATAGTGGAGTGGGGTGGGATACTACTTTGGCTTGGGAATGCTACTGGAATAGATGTGTAAGAGAGTAGAATGACAACAAGCATTTAAGAAATGCTTTTTAATTAATTAAGTAATTCATACAGACTAGCCTTCTTGCTGTTCCTCACATAAAACCTCCTATCTCTCATAAAGCTTTGAATAGGTGATCCCCAGTGACTAAAATAAAATATTTTATGCTAATGTCAATTTATTAGAAACCTACTTTCTTTCAAAGCTCATCTTCTACATGAGGCATTTCCCAATTCTCTTTTCTTATAATACCTCTTTTCCTTAGAATAAACTTTTATTTATTTTGCATATGTAATGGGAGTCTGGCACATAACCAGAATCTTTGTCCTTCTCTCCACATAGAGGATTCTAGGGAACTGCTTCTAGGAGATTAGCAATAACATTTAAACAAAATGCCTTGGAGACTCTGGAGTATAGGTCTAGCCTTTTGACTGAGTCCAAGTTTTACAGAACAAATTCTTTTATTAAGGGGATTTGTTCTGTGAAGTTTGGATTCAGTCAAAGGGCCACACTTGAGGACCTAGAGGGCCACTTGTCACCTCGAGGCTCTAGGTTCCTTACCCCTGGCATAGACATTCTCCCAGACTGCTTCTGGTCAACTAACGATATGATGAAGAGGAGACTCTCTGATTGGTTGTAGAATCATGACAAATGCCTGCCAACTTCACCTCTTCCTCTTAGATCCGTTTGGTTCAGGAGGAGCTCAATGAGTCATTATATATTTGGTATATTCTTATAAGTAAAACACCCTGTCTCCCCCTTTAGAATGGCCCTTCAATTACACAGTGACAAAGTAAAGTAAAATCCTGCCTTCAACAAGTCTGTGCTTGAAGACAGGGGCTATTTTTTGTCTTTGTGCCCCCAAAGCCTAGCACACAACAGGTGCTCAATAAATACTTGCTGACTGCCTGATTGATCACTTACTTGAAACTTTCTCTTACCTTTCTTTTCTCCAGAGTAAATAATCCAAATTCCCCTAAGCCTGGATTTCTAGTTGTTAGTACTCTTTCCTTCCTCAAATCAACTTGTATTCACTTATATTTGTATACATTTTCTCCACTCAGTAGACTGTAAGCACTTTGAGGGTAGGGTACTTTATTTTTGCCTTTTCCTAGCAACTAGTAGGTCCTTAACAAGCTTTTTTAAATTAGCAAATTTAATGATAATACTAAGCCTTCTTCCACCTCTGTCTTTTGAAATTCTGCTCATGCTTCAAGACTCAGCTCAAATGCCCCCCACCCCCACCCTATTTCCTTTGCAGAGACTGATATTCTCCTCCTCACAGAGAAATTTGCAGCTCTCTGATTATGCCATATTTTGTTCTGTAGTTCTTGTACAGTATTATATATTTGACTTGTGCTATATTCCCTGGTTTAGATTATAAGCCTCATGAGGGCAGGTCTTTTATCTTCATTATTTTCATATATTCCCTAGCATCACAGTGCTTTGCACATAGTAGGCACTAAATGAATTGTTGTTGAACCAGTAATTTTCCCACAAAAGACTTGAGCCCTAAATCTTTAAGTATTGTTGTGGTTGTAAAGTATAAAACCTCTCTAAGTTCTCTACCAAGTGGAAGAGTTTGTCATTAAATGTTGTGATTCTCAGCAGTGAAATATTTAAGATCTTCAAGCCTAAAGAACGGGTTGAAGCCTTCTTCCCAGGGTCCTAACATAACCCTTCTTCTCAGTATGCCTGGTATTACTGGAACAGTAGAAGATGCACATACCTTTCCAATGATGCATGCGAATGAAGTGTCAAAGCAGGCTCCTGGTTTACCCTGGCTTATACTTTACTGAGAAATGTCAGAATTGGCTGAATATCCTCTTTCTCGAAAGATGGAAAAATTCCCCTGAAAATAAGCATCCATCACTTCTTATTTATCATTTTTCTATCCATTTTAGTCTGTTGCTTCAGTCCATCAATAGTCAGTTGAAATGTGCATAAAACTATCTTGTATAGGAGCTTGGCATCAGGATTTTAATTTTTTTTGTGAGTTGATTTATCCTTTGGTAGAAATATTTTTAAAAATCTCTGATTGTACAGAGGGCAAGAGCAAAGGCCAAAATGGGTGTGCCACCTGAAGGTTTGCTCATTAAACAAGCTGGCTTGACAGGGCTCAGAATGATGTTGTTATAATTGCTAAGGGACAGTGTAATATAGGGCCTAGAAATCTGGTCTTAGATCCCAGAAGACCAGGGTTTAAATCCCACCACTGATGTTTCCTGACTGAGTGACCCAGAGCACTTCACATCTCAGTGTCCTAGGTAACTCTCTAAAACTGTAAATTGCAGAAAACATACTGACCTTCATTGACAGAGGGGGTTTTCTCATTCACATATTCCCCAAATCAATTAAACAACAGGTCTAGTGAGAGTCCTTTCTCTTTACATGTCTATAAATTGTAGGCAACACAACTAAATATTTTAATCAAATTTAATTGTCAATTAAATGAGATAGCAGGTCTGACTGACTTCACCCTCCACTAAATTAAATAGTGGTTTCACTCATTTGACTTAATGAACAGGTTATTTTTGATGCCAGGTAGACACAGACTGATTCTACTAGTTTCACTAAAAATGGTTGTTAGAGTGTGTGTATTCCTTTTTTGGCAAAATGAACGGATTCTGTCTGATCTGCCAAATGAGGCTGAGAATTCAACTAGCTAGAGAGCAATGTCACAGAAGGAAAGAGGAGGTATTTAGATATTTAGGAAGAGGAAAAAGTCAACTGTGTCAAAAAGCTATCTAAAATTCAAGGAGGATAGAGACTAAGAAAAATGCAATTGGATTTAGTGGATAAGAGCATGCTAGTAAGTTTGGAGATAGTGATTTCAGTCTAATGGTAGAGGGAAAGCTGATTGATTGAATGAAAACAGAGTGGATGACAAGGAAGTGTAGGCAATGTGTATAGATGGCATTTTCTAAGAGTTTGGCTATGAAAAGGAGAAGAGTGATGGCTTAAGGAAATGTCAGGGTCAAGTAGTTATTATTATTGTTAATAAAAAATGGGGAAAACCCAACCCAAACTTGTTTATAAGATGTAGAGAAAGAGTCAGTGAATAGGAAGGATTTAAAGGTGGAAGAGAGAGAGAGTTAGGTGCCATAGTGAGTAGAGTTTTAGACTTGTAGTTAGGAAGGTAAATTCAAACCCTGACTTAGATACTTACTAACTGGGCAAGTCAATTCACCAGTGTCAATCCCCCCCCCCAAAATAGGGATAATAATAACATCTCTCTACCAGGGTTGTTGTGAGGATCTAATGATATAATATGTGAAGTTCTTTGAAAACCATAGCTATTATGATTATGGTTGAAGGAGAAAACTTCTGGAGGATATGTGTTCAAAAGAATAAATAGAAAGACTTTTCTTAGAAAGGAAAAAAAATAATATCAGTTCTTTTTCAGAGGAAAAAATGGTGGAAGATGTTAATTGATTTTGAGGTGTAGAGTAGGGAGAAGGAGGCCTTGATTTTCTCAAATAGGAAGCATGATACTTTGTTGAGAAGTGAGGATTGTATTTAGGGGACTAGAGGAGAGTAATAAAAATTTGAAAGAGTCACTTGAAAGAATGTGAGAGAGATAATCAAGGACAAATAATCATATAGTAATGGGAGCTAAATTGAGATTAGATAATAAAGTTTTTGTGGACCCAATTGGAAATTGGATCTTTAACTTTTTAACTTCTTTGAGCTTCTTTAACTTTTATCTAACGAGACATGAGTAGGAGGGAAGAGGACTCCCCAGTTGGAGTTTGGCACAATACAAATGGTGATAGAACAAAGGGTCAAGGAATTAAAGGGTAGGGGACAGTATTTCCTTGAACTAGCTGCTAATAGGATGGAGACTGTGAAGAGACAAGAGTGAACCTAGAATAGGGATAATAGCGTGAGAGAGAACAGTAGGGGAGTTGAGTGATTGGATTTTGTGATAAAGACAGAGTAGGTTTAAGAGCAGTAAGTAGGAGTAAGTTTTAGGAGATAGAGAAATGGAAGGATAAGGGGCCATATTAATAGAGAATGATTTCTGAATTCAAAGTTATAGACACTCTACTCCTAGAAAAGTATAAAAAGGGAGAGATGCTCCACAGGCCACCAGACAGATGTCTGATTGCCCTCTAGATTAGCCTGGACTTGCCTCTGAATCATCTCTCAGTCAGTGTTATCAAGTAAACAAAGGCCCACAAGTGTGAGCTGTGGCTTTGTCAGGCAAGAGCCTTACTAATTGAATTGTGCATAGCTCCTGAGCTGACAACTGATCTTATATGGTAAAAGTTCATCCAGAATTTGAATTAGAAAACAAACAAACCAGCCAAAACCCCACAAAAAGTAGATAGGGGTTTCAGGGGGTGAGGCTGGGGAAAGGAGGGGGACTGAGAACTCTGTCCAGACACTTAGTAGTCCAAAAAATGCCTTAAAGTAAAATACTCATGTCTTGGGCTCAGTTTCTACCCATTCCCAGAAAGAAAAAAACAACAAATGCCAAATAAAACTAAGTGAAACTATGGTCCTATTCAAGTAGTCCTTGAAATATCTTTTCCTTACATAATCACTCCTTTGGAAAGCTGTTAAACGGGCTGTGAAATGGGGTGGTGGTGATAGATGGAGTGGTAGCAATTATTTTCCCATAGCCTTACTGACTTGGATAACACTCCCAGTTCTCTGCTCCATGCAGTTGAACTGAATGTGCTGTAGATCCAGTGACTAACGTCCAGGGTGTGTCAAGATGGCTGGGATGCAATGTTTGCAACTCATCCCTCTCTATTTAAGCTCCCAGGTTTTCCAGATGTATATAGGTGGTGTGGTAAAACTCACAGTTTCTCCATCATGACCCAGCAAGTTAAATTCCTATGAATAGGGATAACTGATAAAAATTGGATCTCCCTAAAAAAATCTCAACTCTGATTCTTCTAAGAGTCTCTTGGGTGTATTTGACTGGAAAACAACCTAAGCACAGTTGTGGTTTCCCTTGCTCATAGTTATTGAAGTTCAGTGGCCAGACAGAAGTCAAGATGACTAGTGATAGCTGAGAATGCAGTGGATGGCCTTGGCCTTTTTAAATTAAGGTCTTTCCCAGGCCTCAGTTTGTCTGAAGCAACTTTGAGCTCCTTGGCCACTTTGACCTCCTTGATAGCATCATGGTGCCTGGCACCAAATAGGTGCAAATTGAATTAATATCTAGGAGATTCTTTAGAATTGCCAAGTGGTGGACAAATTATCCACCATGACAAAAGATCTAAAAATGGTATTGTAAAAAAATAAAAAAATAAAAAAAAATAAAAATGTTATTATGTGCATGACACTTGGGAGAGAGGCATCAACGCATGGATGATGGAGGCCACCTGGGCTTTTTTTCCCATAGTTTTTCTTGGCTTCATTCCTCACCAGTAATAGGGAATGTACATCTTTTTGGATAGTCCAGAACACTTACTTTCTGTGCTGAGAAATAGCAAATACTTAATAAATGCTTGTTGACTGTCTTCTTAAGCCTTGGTTTCTTAATCAGCAGCTAAATATTTAACTTACATTTTACTATTTCACTCTACAATGAATCTTCAATTGACATACCAATATTAAATGGTTTTTATCTGATGAGTAAAAGGAAAGGAAAATGCAAAGTGTGACAAATAAGTTCATTCCCCGTCATTAAACACTTTTTAGATTATAAATGGAGATGTAAGTAAATAGAGAAATTAGAGGACACTTAGACAATCTTGTCCATGTAATTTGGGTACACCTTAACAAATTAGAACAATAATTTAATTTTAACTGGGTGACTTGTTTTAACCAATAGAAAAGATTGCCTGAGATTTTAACCATATTAAGTAATAGGAAACAATGTAAAATTGGATTCTGAAAGAAATGATTTTATGTAAACTCAAAATTCTTTCAGAGTCGCTAATTAAAAGTTTACCACATGTTGAATATAAAGGTTTTCCCAAGTATTTTTAATTTTGATTTAGTAAAATTACAATTATTAGAGGCAGTACTACAAAGTGGATAGAGAACTATCGTGGGAGCTAAAAAGCCATAAGTTCAATTATCATTTCTAACATTGTGGCTATAGGACCCTGGTCAAACCACTTAAGCTCTCAGTGCTCAGGCGACTCTCCATAAGTTTCACAGAAGGTGATGACCTACATTGGTAGAGGAAGCTTACTCGTTTGGGAGTTGCCTTTACCAATGACAGCACATGTCTTGTGCATATCCTCTATAACTAAAATTATAGAGAGGCAGTGTAGCATAGCAGGAAGAGAGCTGGCCTCCAAGTCAGGAAGACTTGGGTCCAAGTATAGCTTTCGTACATATTGGCTGAATGATCCTGGGCAAGTCACTTATCCTCAGTGCCTCTGGTGACTCTTATAAACTATAAGTTGGAAAGAAGATGGTGATGGGCATTCAAAAAGAGAGAGCCTTGGGGCTAGTCACTTACAATGAGGATATCACCAATTTTTCCCCCTTCCCTCCCCTCCAAAAAATCCTACCCTATCAATAAAATTAAAGGTATAATTTAAAATTATAAAATTAAAGGTATAAAAAAGTATAAAATATAGTATAAAATAAAGTATATAAAATATGAAAATAAAGTATATAAAAGTATAAAATGAAAGGTATAATTTTCTACTAATGTCTTTCCCTAAATACTTTGTCATAGTATGGAGCTGAGATTGCAGGGCTTCTTAATGTACATTCCAGTGGTGATTTTGTCATGACAAGTCCCATCAAGGCAGAAAGATTTTGATTATCAGCCTGGTGATGGACTGTGTGTCTATGGTTTGATAACGAGCCTAGATAAATGTGGATATGAAGGCTGGTGACTGGGATAATTTTTTTTTTTGAACCCAGCAATTCTGGACGAGCATCAACTAAATCAGAATGGGTCATAACTTTAACTGAAGGAGGACTCCCTCAGACTCAAGGAAAATTGCAGATCATCAAAGAATTGAAATTTTTATTGTAAATATGTTTGTCAAATGCCTAGGTTCTTAAAATACATAATGTTTAAAGGATAACCGCCTTTCCCCTTTCCTTATTCTTTCTCTCCTACACCTCCTCCTCCTCCTCTTATCCTTTCCCACCCTCCCTCCCTTTTTTCTTCCTTCCTTCCTTCCTTCCTTCCTTCCTTCCTTCCTTCCTTCCTTCCTTCCTTCCTTCCTTCCTTCCTTCCTTCCTTTCCTCTTTTTTCCTTTCTCCCCTCCTCTTCTTTTCCTTTCCCCCTTCCCTTCCTCCCTCCTTCCCTCCTCTATTTTTATCCTCCCTCTGTTCTTCCCTTCATCTGCCTCTTCCTCTCCATCTCTCCCTTGCTCACCCCCTTCCTCATTACTTCCCTTGGCTTCCTTTGCCTTGCCTTGCCTTCTCTTCTGTTCTTCTCCTCTGTCTTCCCCGAACTTCTTTCATTTCTTTCTTCCCTTCTAACTGAAATAGCTTTTTTAAATTGCTGGAGGGAGTTAGACATGTTTAGTTTTAACATAGTTTGGGGGAAATCAATGTATTCTGTGATACACAATGCTCCTAGACTGGCCTGGAAGAGAAATTAGAATAAAAATTAATTTCACATAGAGCCAATGTTATCTATTATATTTGAAAAGTATTCTCTGGAATGAATGATGAAGACTGTGTTTACAGAATGAAAATTTCAAGTAATATTTTTGTGGTTCAAGAATGGTATGCTAAATGACTCTTTCCCTCTCCCCAAACAACTTAATCAACTATTTGGTGTGCACTGACAAAATAATTATTGAGGCCAAGATGTTCCCTTCAGGGAGATATAGATTGACAGATACATATAGACAGATATAAAGAGGAACAAAGATGGTAAAAAGGAGAAAAAGAAGGAAGAAGGAAGAAAGAAAGCTAGAAAGGAAGAGAGGGAGGAAAGAGGAAGAAAAGAAAGAATGATTAGAAGGAAGATAAAGGAGTACTGAAGAAATGGGAAGGGAAGATTAAAGTATAGATGGGATGAAAGATTTCAAAGTACTTTTTTTGAATAATTAATTTAAAGCAGAAATAGTTGAAGCTTTTTAGCTTTTAACAGAGTCATAACTAACATTTCTGGAACGTAAGGCAAGCATCACAAAACAAGTTCTGGAGAGAGGAGCATGAAGGGAACTCTAAAATTATCTTTTTAGACAAATCCAGCTGAGCAGGATAGGGAGAAAAACAGATGCATCAGATAAGATACCCTGTTTATGTGTATATGCGTATACAGGGAAAGATCTAGAAAATAGAGACTCTGGAATTCCATGAAGGCATTGCTGGGGAGGCCACCACTATTTGAAGGAGCAGGATAATGACTAGGTCAGGGAATAGCCTAGTTGGGAATGATCTATTGTGGGGAAAAAGTGGACCCTCTGGTATCCCCTTATTTTAACTAATTATTTTTGCTAACTAGGTACTAAGCTCAGTTTTTTCCCCCTACCTTCTGAAAGACTTTAATTACTGTCAGAGCCCTCTAATTTTCCATACCTCAGGGCAAAACCATTAAAGAACCATAGTTCTCAAAGATTCTGGCTCTTACATGTTTGTTGGAAAATCTATGACAATGTGAAAAGTCCTTGCACAGCTCTCATAAGTTTTGCTCTTAAGTTTGCACCTAGTGTGGTTCTTGCTCTAACTAGAGGTTAGGGGTGTGTGTGTGTGAGGAATTATGCTTTTGCAGTAGCTTCGGACATAAAATATATTCAAAATAATTTAAAATGGGGGAGGCCATTGAACAACTCTGGACATCAGAAAAATAACTTAGCAACTAGAAGTTGAAGGCAAGAGAAAGAGCATACAGTCAGTATCTTTAAAAGACCATTTCTTCCTGGAGATCTTTTTTAAAGTATATATATATATATGTATATATATGTATATGTGTGAATGAACTATATGTGAATATATGTGTGATAAATATAGTATGTGTATATATGTACACACATATGTATATACATATAAAAATCTATGAATTAGTTGTCACCTCAATCAGTGTTATATATACATATACATATATAATAACCATGTGATAGCAAAAATGAATATTACATACATCTTGAGGTTTGCTAAGTGGTACAGTAAGTAGGTAGTAATGAATTTCTCTATGGACTGTCCTTTGCCTTTGTGCATCTTTCAAAATGCTTTATTGAAGCTCATTTTTCATGCCCATCAATACCCACTCATCCCAGCTGCCCAGGGAAAAGATTTCCCTTATAATACACATGTATAATCAAACAAAATAAACAAACATATTAGCTATGTCTGAGATGAAGACATGGCTAATTTTGTACCTCTAGACTATGACCTTTGGGCTGATGGGGGGAGGAGCCACATTTGCTAAAGTTCCTATCATGTATTCCAGGTTGCTGTTATTTTCTCCCTAAAAAGTGATGAAACCATCTTTCAGACATGATTGGTCTCAGTTCTTACACTTCAAGCTGGTTACCTCAGTACAAAACCCCACTACAGGAGGAATCTCTGGCTCCTTGGTTATATCACATGCACCTGAATGGAATGCCATTATGGCTCTCAGGGAGGCCAGGTAGGTGTGCCCATTTGAAACAATGTAATATCCTTGCTAATTATCCTTTCATTTACTTTCTATTTTCAAGTACACTTTGTTAGATAGTAGATGGTCTACAAGTATTTAATTTTATTCTAATCCTGAACCTGAATCATTAGAATAGCCTGAATGAACATGGATTTATAACATTATGTTTCATCATTATATTTCCTTGTCATGACTGGTCTCTGCTCTGCCTAGAATTCTGAGGTCTTTCAGCGTTGTTTTCCCTCACATAATTATTTTGGTTATCACTTAAATTGTTCTGCTTCTGCTCATTTTACTCTACATCAGTTCATACAAGTATTTCAATATTTCTTTGAATCTATAATATTATTCATTTCTTATGCACAATGAAATTCCCCTATGATCATATACCATGATTTCGTCATCCATTCTCCAATCAATAGGCATGTACTTTGTTTCTAGTTCTTCTCTACAACAAGAAGTCCTATTATAAATATTCTTGTATGAATAGTTCCTTCTTTTTTGCCTTTGAACTGCTTGGGTTACATATGTATGTTCCCCCAAAACCTATGGAGATATATACACACATACACATGTGACTGTATGTATGTGTATATATGTACCTATACTCACACACACACACACACACACACACACACACACAC